>NW_022196904.1:111019983-111036959 GCF_008632895.1 Mastomys coucha
AAAAAAAAAAAAAAAAAAAAAAGAGGGAAGAGGAATAGAGAAGAGAAAGAGCTTGTAAACATGCACACATGTATTTGCATCTGTCACATATTCAGCAATAAAGAATACAACAATGCATGAATAAAAAAGGCTCATCAAAAGACCAGCCCACAAACTATTCCACTGTATAGAACACTAGAGCAGACTAGATTAAATTATGTAATCAATAGCATCATCAACAGCACCAGATAATACATATGTATTTTAAAGTGAACGATGTCTGCAAATTACCTTTAAATAAACCAAAAAATTAGTAGTCTCAATGAGCAGATGGAAGTCATGGAAAGAGGGAGAAATTTGCCATAAAGCATACATGGAAAGTTCCACTGCAAAGCCTTAGGGTGCTCGCTGCACTATTCTTTCAGCTTTTTATAGTTGAAAGTTTCTTTCATAGTGAGTGGTGACACAGGACTACGACACATTCAGTGGCAAAGCATCATGTGTTTAGTGTGCCATGGACCCAGGGTTGGAGGCCCAGGACAAGAACAAGATTAAAAGTTTCACTTAGAATACGGGGGAGGAGTGAGAATATAGCTCAGTTAATAGAGTGCTTACACTCTAAACAGGCATGACAGGATTCCACCCAGGGGATGCAGGCAGGAGGATTACAAGTACATTAGACTTAGACTTACTGTTTTCTAATCCTAGAAAACAGTAAAAACAACAGCAACAATAAAAACAGGTCTGCTGATGCATGACTATAATCCCAGCACTAGGGAAGCTGAGGCAGGAGAACTGCTATGAATTGGAGGCCAAAGTGAATTTCATTTTTTTTCACAAAGAGTCTCTGTTGGGGTAATCTTTTAATGCACTGTGTAAAGGCTCACTTTGTATCATTTAAATGTTGATTTCTGTATGTGCAGAGAGTTCAATAGTGGCCAGACTTTGGTATTGTTATTTTTATTGATCATTACCAGCCTTAGTATTTTGTAAACATACACCTCCATCACCTTTTAACTGGTTAGTAAAGAGCCGAAGGCCAATCGGAGAGGAAAGGCCAGGCAGAGATAGGAGCTGTGGGAGGAGTTCAGAGATACCAGATTCACCAGCACAGCATGGAGGTGGCACAGGTGTGGGGACTGGCCGACTGAGTGAGAGGTAACAGGCCACGTGGCAAATGTGGAATAGAATAGTCAAGTTAATTTCAGATAGAGAAGCTAGCTAGGAGGCAGTCGGCTAAGGCCTAGGCTGTAATGAATAATAATAAGTCTCTGTATCACTATTCGGGAGGTAGCAGGTCGGAAACAGTCTGGCAATAGGTCTCACTATGTAGCCCAAGCTGGCCTGAAACTTGCTATGGAGACCAGGCTGGTTCCAAACATACAGAGCTCCACCTGCCTCTGCCTCTACTACCATGCCTGTCTACACAATGGATTTCAAGTCAGCCTGGGCTATGGAGTAAGACCTTGTCTCAAAACAGTAACAAAATAAATTGTAAAATCATCAATTTTTAAAAAGAAAAGAAAAGAAAAGGAAATCTGGGTTTAGTACAGGCCTATAACTCCAGCTAGTTAGGAAGAACAAGGCAGGAAGATTCAAGGCCAGCCTGAGTAACTTAAGAAAACCTGTCCCCACACAAAATAAGAAAGATGATCCAGAGTACAGCTCAATGGAAATGTTCTGGCCTTGCATATGTGAAACTGCAGACTTGATCCCCAAAACCCACTAAAATAAAAGGAAATGATAGGAGGAAGTGGGGGTTATGGCAACATGTCCCCCTGTTGTCTCTGGCCTTGCTTTGCACTAGCCCGAGCTTCAGCAGACATCTGCCTGTCACACCCATCTCCAGTAAGAAAAAAGGCCATGTGCCAAAGGTACAAATGAACATGCCTTCCAAAATTGAGGCTGAGAATGCAGGGTCTTCTTAGACGGCACAGGACATTTTCATGTATAGATGTGAGCTATTTTTATCCTTGTGATATGAGACATGTACAAGAGGCAAGGATGTGTGAATGAATGTGGACGGACAGGGACACTGGAAATTGGGAACTAAAACTGGGACCTTGGAGCCTAAATCTGAATTGGATTAGTTTCAACAACAATAACAAGGATGGGAACTGGAGGCTGAGGAGGGAGGATCACATGAGTCTGAGGCCAGGCTTGGCTACCTGGCAAGAATTGTCTGAGGAGTGCACAGGATGAAAAGAAAATCAAAACAAAATGCTTTAGCCATTGTGAATGCCATAACCCCACACAAGGGATTGTCCCCAGCTACAGTAGAGTTCATTCCAGCCAGTGACAGGTGATTACCTAAGTCATGACTATCTGTGAAAATAAGCCACCAGCCCTGACCCACCAGCACTCCCAAGTAAAATGGGCTTTTCCCCTCCCTGAAGAGCTGTGTGCCTCTGATGTCACACAGGGAAGGGTGGCTCCTACCCTATGGCTACAAACGCCTGTGGACTGAGAGAGGAAGGGATAAGAGGTTCCCACTCAAAACCTAGGCCACACCCCACCTGGCTCAGAGGTCACCTCTAAAATGAGACTTTTCTTCCAGCTCTGGGTGAGACAAGGGAACTTGACCTGAACTTTAAGGTTACTCTGCTCTCTCCACCACCTGACTAGGGGCCTATGGCTTTCAGCAACACCAGAGGCTCCCAGCCGACCGCTGGGGACACTGACTCATTAGATTCCATTTAAGATACAGAGGAGAGTGATAAGAAGTTTCCTTGGAGACCTCAAGGGTTCGCTGACGTGGGTTTATAAATCTGTGTGTTAACCCCTTGGGTGACGACAGCACTTAATCCAGTGCAGTCCCCCATTCCCATGCCACTATAGGCTTATTCTCCAGTGACGAGCTGTTACCTGTGTGGCCCACTGGGTTTGCGTGTGCCACGCCCCAAGCAAGGCATCGTAGAGACCAGTGAGCTGCCGGTCCAATGGAAGGTCACTCTGACACAGCTCTTGCCAGGCTGCTAGAAGCTGTACCTGCAGAGGCATAGCAAAGGGGGTATCTTACTTGGTACCCCAAAACATACTGGAAAACTGCCCATGCCACTATGGAACTTACTGCTGTCTACTGTCCTGAGCACATAAGTACCCGCTGAGACTCGTCCACTTGAGAAGGAGCGGAAAACAAACAGGCAAGGCATAGGCTCCTGCTCTGGCCATCCTCTAACTCTGAATCTGTCAACCCAAGCAATGCTGTCTCCTCTGACCCCACTCAAAGCACGTCACTGAGCTTCTGCCAGGGTCACTACACCTCCCTGAAGAGCCTTTAGAGTGGCCATAAATGTGTGCTGATGCTTCATGCCCTGCACCATATGATGTAAACACATGCAAGGGCCAGTAAGATGGCTCACTGCATAAAGAGCTCCCTGGAGCCCTGGCGACCCTGGAACCCACGTAAAGGTGGAAGGAAAGCAGATTCTATAACGCTGTCCTCTAACCCACACACACAGCATAGCTTGCTTGTGCCTGCACACACGAACCACACACAATCATCCTCATCATCATCAACTAAAACAAACAAAAAACATGAGTATTGTGCTTGAAGGAATTAAGGTTAGCCCAGTAAACTATAAGTTGGTAGCCTATTCCTTGAAAACACAAAAATTCTTATGGCTTGCTGAGGGCAAAATGAAGCCTAAGACATGACAGGCCTCTAAAAATCAGAAATAGAAACAAATTTAAGTCTGTGAATGAATCCAGGCTGAAAACCCACGGACTTATTCCAAGTGATCTACTGAGTGAATCGAGAGCACCCCCTACTGGCTTTCAGTAAAAGAAAAATGACTAAAAGGCAGAGTCTAATTTTGCCTTTACCTAGGAAAGATTTTGGCCCAGTGCTAACGGCCCTCTGCATTCATAATTACTCACAGCTGCTTACCTTGTGGCACTTATAGTAGTATGCAAGGAGCTGGGGCATCCGGTCGATTTCAGTAAACACCTTCACGAATACTTTAGACTGATCTAAAGAACACAAAATGTGTATGCACTGTTACCAGGTTTCCCAGGGCCGCCAAGGCAAGCAACTCACTGATAAATTCAGATATTTGTCAACTAGATTCAGAAGTTCCTACTGAGATAACTGCTTTAATTCAAACAAGAGCATCATAAGCAAAAGAATTAAAGGCAGAGTACAGCTATCAGACACTGCAAGCCTACGCTTATTAAAATAATGTACCAAGCATCATTAATACAGCTAAGATTAGGTGGGCATGGTCACACATGCCTAGAATCCTAACACCCTGGAGGCTGAGACAGGAGGATGACAGCCTGGCCTACATAACAGCAACACATAAAGAGACTAGAGAGATGGTTTGGAAGAGCACCAGGACCTACATGGCAACTTGCAACCATCTGAAACTCTAGTTCTAGAGGATCCAAAGCCTCTAGAACTTTTGGCCTCTGTGGGCACCATGCACAAACATATGCCCAGAGCGAGCAAATACCCATACACTTAAAATAATAAAATTATTTTATTTTTGAAAAGCAACAGGAAGTCTGGGCAGTGGTGGCACACGCCTTTGATCCCAGCACTCTGGAGGCAGAGCAGGTGGATTTCTGAGTTCGAGGCCAGCCTGGTCTACAGAGCGAGTTCCAGGACAGTCAGGGCTACACAGAGAAACCCTGTCTCAAAAACAGACAAAAGCAACCAGAGAGCATGCTATGCAGTGTGCATGTGGCTGCTGGTGATAAACAGATGAGGACAGGCTGCACACCAAAGCTGGAGTGTACCATTTCAGGAGGCTTTGAGCCTCGGTCTCCTACTTCCTACTGCCAGCTGTATGCCTACTTCCCTTCCCTAGTCCTGGTCCTGGCCCTACCCCAAGCATGAACTGTCACTGATGGTTTATAAAATAAGCCATCTCATCCCTCGCCCTCATTCCGTAGGTGAGGAAACAGCACCTCCAGCTTCAGTAAGTGGTTCAACGAGAAACCACGGGGTGCTGACTTTTAATTGTTCTGATCCACAAAAACAGCCACTTAATCTGACGCTCTAAGTGTTTACATGGACTGAAGACAAGAGAGCAAGCAAGCCTTCTATCAGATGCCCAAGAACAAATCACACTCTTGGCTGCTGCGGGCCTTGCTGCTTGTCATGATCTAGCTTGGCCTCCTGGGTCCTCCCCAGTCACCCTGCACTGGCTCCCCTTTGAGGCCTGCCATGCCTCCCCCTTCCCAGGGCCCACCACACTGCACTTACTGCATCAGGCTCTTTATGTAACCACTGGCTCTTCCCCCACGCAGAGAAGCAATACGAGGGCAGTGGCATCCCCTGCCCTGTGTCAGTTTCTTGCTAGATTAGCACAAAACAGTTGCTGGAAGTACACGGAACTGCACTAAAAGGATTACTTAAGTAACACTGCCAGGGTGAAGGTATGAGCAGGAGGACTGAGAACCCAAGGCCGCTCAAGGACTGCAGTGATACAGTGAGACTCTACCTCAAACAAACCAAAGAAAGATAAGTTAGGTCGGCTACCACGAGGATCATGGGATAAGCAGAGAACAGGGAATGGAAAAGGAGACCAGCAAAGCCAGAAGTCTGAGCAAGGCAGAAGACTGAAAAGTCTACCTAGACATAAGTAAAAAAAATGAACAAACAAACAAAAAAACAAGAATGCTTAAATGAGAGAGAATCATTAAACACACACGGTGACAAATGAAAACCAAGACGATACTGCTGAAAGGATAATAGGAAAGTACTTTGGACTGTTATAAAACAACACATCAGATATCCTTGATGAAAATGATAAATTCTTCCATACAAACTACCAAAACTGAATCTCAAAGATATTCTGAGTGTGAGACCAACCTGTTCTGCACAGTGAGTTTCTGACCAGACAGTGCTACACAGCAAGACCCTATCTAAAAAAGAAAGAAAGAAAGAAAGAAAGAAAGAAAGAAAGAAAGAAAGAAAGAAAGAAAGAAAGATAGAAAGAAAGAAAGAAAGAAAAACAAACCAAAAAGAGAGGGTAGAAGGAAGGGGCTTGATCCTAAGCACAACATAAAACTATTTACACTTGAAATAACAGCACTCAGGAGGTAGAAACAAGAGGCTCAGAAGTTCACAGTCAGGGCTGGAGAGATGGCTCAGTGGTTAAGAGCACTGGCTACTCTTCCAGAGGACCCAGGTTCAATTTCCAGCATGCACATGACAGCTCACAACTGTAATTCCAGTTCCAGGGGATCTAAAACCCTCACACAGACATACATGCAAGCAAAATACCAACGCACATAAAAGAAAAAGTAAAAAGGTTCAAGCTCAGGTCAGGAAGCTGGCTCAGTGAGCAAAAGCACTTGTCATGCAAGTTTGATCCTCTGGTTTAACCTGAACCCAGGTACAAAGGTGTACATCTGTTAGAGGCAGAGACAAGAGAACGACAGCTCCAGCCAGCTTGCCTAGAGCATGCAGAAGAGAAACAGGGAGACTCTGTCCTGCAAAGCAGAATAGGTAGACTATCAAAAGCTGTCCTCTGACTTTCAACATACAGGAAGTGGCATGCCCACACACAGAAAGGAAGTTCAAGGTTACCCTCAGCACACAGTCAGTTAGAGGTCAGCCTGGGCTACACTACACATTCTGGGCTACACTACACATTCTTTAAAAAAAAAAAAAAAAACTCAATAAAAAAAAAGTCTACCAACTTAAATTCAGCAGCACATTAAAAGGACCATATCCTCAAAAAAGTAATATAACATAATGTAATTCAATGTCAAGGGGAGGTAACGACCACCTCAACAGATAAAGAAAAGTGTTTAGTAATAAAACTCAACAACTTAAAAAAAACAACTTATTTTTATTTTACTTTATGTGTGTCTGTGCATGTGCGTGTGAGTGCCTGTGTAGGCCAAGAGGTCATCAGGTCCTCTGGAGCTGAAGGTGACTGTAAGGCTCTGGGAACTGAACTCTGGTCCTCTGCAAAGAAACAATTCCTCTTAACCTCCAGCCTCAAACTCAACACTCTTTCAGGATAAAAACACTCGGCCATTTAGGAGTAGAAGGAAACTGCCTTATCCCGTCGAAGCCACCACTTGTAAAGATAAAGAACAAGGCCCTGTAGAGAAGCCTCAGCAGCTGGACGCATTTGTTGCTCCTGCAGAAGACTGACTGGGGTTTGGTTCCAGCACCTCTATAGTGGTCCACAACCATCCATAATTACAGTTCATGGGATCCAATGCCTTCTGACTTCTGTGGGCACTGGGAATGCATAGGGCACACATACAAACTGAGGCAAAACACTCCTACATATAAAATAAAATAAATAAATCTAAAAATATTTTTTAAAGGCAAGGAACAAAACAAGTCTACTTTCTTTAGTTATATCCAACATGATACTGGAAGTCTGAATCAGAGTGGCTAAGGCAATAAGAATAAAAGGCATTCAAGAGGGAAAAGGAATAAAATAATCTGTGCAGACATGCTTCTGCATGTAAAGATCCCAGGTTCCACACACAAAAACCCTACTAAAACAAATGAATTAAGCAAACCTGTTTGCTTGGGTTCATTTTTTCTGGTAGGCTAAGGCCAAGGCATTGTACACACTAGGTGAGAACTCTACCGCTGAGTTATATCTCCATGTAGAGTCCCGACTTTGGTGTGGCTTCAACAACAGACTAAGGGAGGCCTTGACTAGGGAGAGCTGAGCAGGAGCCGAGCATCTCAGAAGGGAGAGCGATGTCACTAGAGGTGGGAGGTTAGGCTGCCTCCCCTCACACTGAGCACTTGGCGACCCATGGAGCTCCGGTCCCAGCTTAATGACTAAAAGCACTTCCCCAGGGATAGGATCCCACTGGCAGAGGGCCTACCTGGCATGAACAAGGTCCTGGATTCAAACCCATCAATTTGGGGTCACTTGGAGGGCGACTTTGTTCTCTTCAGCCATCAAACAGAAAGAAAGCTTACCATTTACAAGTACATAGAAGAACTTGGGAAGCACCCCACCAGAGTTGAGAGAAAGAGCAAGTCTGATCACATTTATACATGAACTCTCAACAGCTGAGCTTAGAGAAACAAAGGAAAATGGGGGCTGCCAAGGAGGGATGGGAGACAGAGGACCTCAGCTATGACAGCTAACAGTAATGCGTTATAGAGGTTTGCTCTGAGTAGATCATTAGTGTTCTCACCAAAAAACCAAAGGGGCAACTGTGTGTGATAGGCGTGACCCCTTGATCATAGTAATTATAGTGTGTATCAAATCAGCATGTTATACACAAAGTACATACAGTCTCTCTCTCTCTCTCTGTCTCTCTCTCTGTCTCTCTCTCTGTCTCTCTCTCTCTCTCTCTTTCTCTCTCTCTCTCTCTCTCTCTCTCTCTTTCTCTTTTCATTTTCAAGACAAGACTTCTCTGTATAGCCCTGGCTGTCCTGGAACTCACTATGGCCTCACTCCAGGCTGCCCGCCAACTCAAGAGATCCTACTGCCTTTGCCAAGTGCTAGGATTAAAGGTGTGCACCGCCACTGCTGAGTTCACAGAATCTTTTTAAAAGCTACAAAAAGTTTTATTTTGCTCTCAATAATGTCCTTATTTAATAAAAAAAAATTATATGGTTAAACTGAATACATTGAAATTGTATGATATTTATACATGTAACAAGAGCTCATATGTGCAGCTGTCTGTACATTCATGTTTATAATTGTGCAGCTTATTAATATAACTTTCAAAGAAAAGAATGCTAACAGCAAACACTAAAGCAAACTGAAGAATCAGAGCTCTTTAAAACAGCCTCGGTTCATCCCAGAAACATGCCATCATTAACAGAACTAATGCTGCATCTAGGAAGCTAAGAGGAGGTGTTTGCAGAACAGGAGAGAGGATGCAAAATACCACTGTCGACTGTGGAAGGCTGCAAAGACAGAGAAGTGCGGACTGATCCCAGGCCTTCAAGTCTGCTGATGAAATGGCTTCTGAGGGCTTCGACAGGATAGGGTCAAGAGAACACGGAACTCAGAAGAGAAGGCCTCACATGACACACACGCAGCAGCAGTGAGCGCAGGCCACAAACAGCTGTGAAGATCAGCAAACCACAGTGCCCTGCATGGTACCACACACACTGAGTCTCAGCGCTTGAGAAGCCGAGGCAGTTGAATCACTATTAGCTAGAGACCAGCCTGGTCTATATATCAAGTTCCAGCCTAGCCACGGCTACACAGGGGGATGCTGATTCAAGAGGAGAAAAAAGGACAGCTTCACTGCTGCTATTTCTTTGATTAGCTGATATTTTGTGGATGAAGAGCGAAGTATGCTGATGTCTGCAACTTACTTTTAGGGTAAGGTGAATGCTTAATGTGCACAAAGCCCTGGGTCTCACCACAATACCACGACTCCCCACACAAAAGACCTGGGGTGGCAGTCAGTGGCAGATCTGCCAAATCAACAACAATAAAAGAAAAAGAAACATCAAGAAGGAGCAGCAGACGTGTGATAAAGCAAGCATAAGGTTAGCATGAAACTTAGTGGCAAGCTCTTGCCAGGCCTGGGCTCCATCCCCAGCAGGGGGAGGTGGGATGGGAAAATGACAATGGTGAGACCTAGGGCCATCTTCATGGTACCTGTTCCAACTATTCCGTATGTCAGGAAACTTTATATAAAATATATAGAAGCATCATGAGGTTACATTTATCTACAATCTACATAATTTAACCATCTTGCAGCTATTCTAAAGACTCATGAGCCAAGCTCTATATTTACACAGAAAGGCACCCACAGTTGAACCTTGCTACACTCACCCACAGACTGAGAGGTGAATGCTGCTACGATCTGGGGGCTGGCCAGGGCCTCCAGTCTGTTCTTCAGAGCCTCCAGGTGCACACATTTTTCAGAGTAGTCTGGAGTATCCACAAGCATCATCAAGCTGTTCTGCATACCAGTCAGTTTTGCAGAAATCACAGCTATGTCCTATAAGAAGACAAAACAGAAGATGCTTATTTTAAAGACTCTCCATACCTCAACAGGAGATGGAGAAAATGCACCAGAAGGCAACTCCTGGGGCTGCAGAGACGGTTCAGCAGGTAAAGGTGCTTGCAAACAAGCGTAACAGTCTCAGTGTGGCCCGCAGGACTCCACATGACGGGAAGGAAGAACTGACTCTCACAAATTGTCCTCTGACCACTACAAGTGTACACTGACTGACACAACTGCTTGCGTGTACATGTGCACACTCATACACACACACACACACACACAATTTAATTTAAAAAATAGTTTTCAGTTAAAAAAGTTAATTCATAAGAATAAAAAGGGTACATAAAAATTATGTTTAACAAGCAAAAATTAAAACAAGGAAGTACCATCTTCTTCTAGCTGGGAAAGTACCAAAAATGGCTATTTTTGATAAAGATGCAAAAAAAAAAAATCTGTCTGCTATTATAATGCATAGTGTCTGGGGCTAAGGGAGTGGTTCCATGGCTAGGAGGGCTTGTTGCTCAGTAAAGCACCAGCACCCATACTGAAAGGCTCACAATAGCCTTTAGCTCCTGGTTTCTGATATAGTGTTCTGACATTCACACCTCCATCTACTCACACAGACACACATAGATATATAAATAACAATGAAATCATCTTTAATGTATATTGTCTTACTTTCAGGGCAACTTAACAATGTGTCAAGAGTCTTAAAAATATTCACAGGCAGGTAATAGCAGTTGCCATGCAAGCCTGCCACCCTGAGTTTGATCTCTGGAACCTACAGTGGAAAAAGAGAACAGACTTCTGAAGGTAGCCTGCAGCCCTCCATATATGGACACTATAGCATGTACAGGAGCACTCATTCACATATCATACATGGGTGCACACACGTTACACATACACACAATAATAAAAAAACCCCACAGGGCTAGAGATGTAACTCAGTGGTAGTGTGCATGGTCTAAGGCCCTGGCTTCTATTTCCAGCATTAACAGAAACAAGAAATCCATACTTTAACTTGGTATTTTCTTCTCTACAAATTTGTCTTTAAGAAATAATCTGAAGCCAGGAAGTAATGGCACACACCTTTGATATCAGCACTCAGGAGGCAGAGGCAGGCAGAGTTCTGTGAGTTAGAGGCCAGCCTGGTCTACATAATGAGTTACAGGCCAACTAGGGTTACATACTGAGACCCTATCTCAAAAACAGAAGCTGAGCTGAACACTGCGATCACTGCCATTGCTCTCCTTCTGTCTCTTACTTTTAGGTTTTGGTCTCTGCATGTTGCATTCTTGGGGACTTTCTGTGTTGCGGTTCATTTTATGTCTTTTCCTGAGAAAATTATGTCTGAGTCTTTATAGGAAAGTCTTAAACTGACATCCCTTCTGGTTTTAGGGAAATAACTTTATCTAGGCCTAACTAAAAGTGTTCCTATGCCCCGGAGATCGTGATGAGCACAGATAAGCACTAAGATGCTAGAAATTTCTTTACAAGACCATGATTCCAGGAATCTTCTTAGGGTATCCACCCCTAAGCAAACTCAAACAGTATAACTGGTGCAGGGAAAATAGAGATAACTGACAAATTCTGACTGACCAGGAGAAGAGGTTACAGATTCAAGGTCTCTTTTTACAATACACTTAGAGCTCTCTGAAAACATAGTTTAAAAATAGGGGGTCAGCCAGCAGTGGTGGTGCACTCCTTTAATCCCAGCACTTGGGAGGCAGAGGCAGGTGGATTTCTGAGTTCAAGGCCAGTTTGGTCTACAGAGTGAGTTCTAGGACAGGCAGGGCTACACAGAGAAACCCTGTCTCAAAAAAAAAGTAGGGGTCATATGAGATACACCCCCAGAGGAGTAGAATTCAGCAAATAAGATAGACTAAAACAACTTTTCCTACTTTATAGCATAGGTGATGACAGGATATAGTAAAGGAGTTAGCTATAAGAATTTGCTATTCAGGCTAAAGAAATGGTTCAGCTGTTAGAGGACTTACTGCTCTTTCAGAGGTACTGAGTTCAATCCCCAGCAACCACAGGGTGGCTCACAACTATCTGTAATGGGATCTGATGACCTCTTCTGGTGTGTCTGAAGACAGAATTTGTCATTCATAAAAAACCTAGTTCAGATATTTTCTGTTTGTCTGGAATACCAGCCTAAAAGCAGGTTGTCATACAATAAATGTGATGGCGTTGGCAGAGACAGTCTTTAGATTCTATGAACTGGAGTTACAGGGCTAACAATAAAAATAAAATCTGTTCTACTTGTACTTTCTAATCATGCTAACTTGTAACCCCAGACATTTAATGAAAAAATCAAACACATGTCCAGAGACAAAAATGATATAATCTGTCTGTGTTCTGTGAAATCGTGTAATCAAAGAGTCAAGCTGATTGCTACTCAGTCAGAGCTGCAAGACACCTAGCCTAACACATTCCTCCTTCAGTGACTCCTTATCTCCTCTCGGAGCACTGACAGCCACCAGGGGTCGCCAGCACTGGAGTAACTGCAGGAAGCAGGAAAGTAAGGGAGCATTGGGAGTGGTGAGGAGGAGCAACAGAGAGGGAGAGCAGAGCAAGGGATCTGAATGGGAAATGGGAGAAACAGGGAGTGTGTCTAGTTACGGAGAGGGGAAGATAAATATAGAAGAAAAGAGAAGGATAAAAAAGCAGATGTCTAAAAAGCCATAATGAATCAAACTATTAACTACATAAAAATACCCATAATATAAATAAGTAGGTATGAGAGAGAGAGAGAGAGAGAGAGAGAGAGAGAGAGAGAGAGAGAGAGAGAGAGTGTGTGTGTGTGTGTGTGTAGGGGGGGGAGAGAGGGAAAGAGAGGGAAAGAAAGGGAGAGAGGGAGAGAGAGAGAGAAGGGATGATTAAGTGAAACATTCCCATCTGGGCTACCAATGCTCCCTCCCAGAGCCATACACTGTCTAACAAAACCCCCAACACCAGGCAGGAAAAGCCCTCTTTTGAGTTGTTGGTCAGGGTTGCTATCCAAGAAACAATGTTACAGGTTATTGCTATTGCCCTTGGCTGCCCCCAAGTGGTGGAAAGGTAAGTCCCTGTTGCTGAAGGCACCATTCACTTCAGACACAGGGCCCAGAGGACCTGAGCTGGGAACTGGCCTGAAAGCCCCTCCCTGAGCACTACGTCTCATGAAGTTTCCAGGGGACAAGGCAAACAGCAATCCTACCCAGCTATGACAGACTCCTATGACCCACAACAACAAGCAGCACAGCTTGATAATCCTGAGTGTGGGCACTAGTGGTAAGAATTCATTGTGGTAACCAACACCTCTCCAATGAGGGAAACCATGCCTGGTACTGGCAACCTAGCCAACTGCCCATGCTGGTGAAGTCAATGATCTTGGAAGAGAGCCTACAACCACCACTTTCCTAAACCAGAACCATTCCTAATTACTTTCTCAATATTTGTCCTTGTACCCACAGATCAGTGTACGTAGAAGGCAAAAAGGCCTTGTGCAGACACTGGAGACGCCAGGAAAGTTAAACACACAGCTGATCTCCCCAAAGGGAGATATCTAACCACTTCTCCCAGAATACTGGGGGAAATGTAGTTTACAGCCTGGTAATCCTTTGCTACCTGTTGGGCCAGGCTTTGCCCGTATTCCCCAGATACTATTAATCAGAGACTCCCCGAAAACCTTCAGCTTTACTCCTAGGCTGTGAAACTCATCCTTGTGAGAGATGCCATTTGGACTTCTGTGTTATCCTAGGGCCAGGCATCACGTCTACCCCAGTCATTCTCCCTAGACCCTTGCCTTGAGCACTGTCTCAAAGTCAACAAGATCCCATCTGACAGATGAAGCCACATGGCCTTTGTAAAGAGCTCCAATGTAAACACATCTTAATCCGTGTTGTACTGATGGGGCGGAGTTAATTGTGAACTGAATACTTTGTTCATAGTTGTGCTGTGTTTAAATGTGTGTGGCTAAAGTAAAATGATCTGGCTTGGACTCCAAGAAGTCTTGGTCCAGCACCGGTTACCAAATGGGGCTGAGCTGAGTTTCATTTTTACCTGATCCGTTTTTCCCTGCTTGCTGTGCAGCCTGCAAGGTCCCTCCCGTAAGGGTAGTCCTCAGAGTGATACTGACAGGAGCCTAGATATATTCCCATTTTACAGACAGAAACAAAGATGATCAAGAATTCCAGCCTAAACAGCTGTCCTAACGCCCACAGGTAACTGTAGTCCTTACCCCTCATCAAGGAACCTTCTCTTTGCAACAGACAGACTGTTGTAGAAACCCACAAGCAAAGAAAATACCAGGTTGTGGAACCCAACCCCAACTGATACATCTACAACACAGCTCCACTACCAATGCTCTCTTTCAGCCTCTGAGAGACCAGGCAAGCACGCAGTGCACAGATACATGTACAGGCAAACAAACAAACAAACAAAAAATGCACATATAATAAATAAATAAGTAAATAAATTCTTTAAAACAACTAAAAAAGAAGAAGAAGAAGAAAAGAAAGAAAGAAACCCCCAATACTTGGAAGACTTCAGGGCCAGCCACAGCTACTAGGGAGTTTCAGAGACAGAGAGAGACTGGAGAGGAAGACGGGTGACTGGTACTCACACCGTGCATGGTGCTGTTTGTGGACAAGGTGGGGGACATCTGGAGGAACAACTGGTAAGTGTCTACAGAAGAGAAGTTAGGGGCTTGGAGAGTTGGGTTGTAGTTTGTTTTGCTTTCTGGGAGTTCTTCAAACCACATCACTTCACTGCACACTGGCAAGCAGGTTTCAAAGCAATTACTGCTTTCAACTTTTATAGCTCCTGAGAAGTGAAGTAACTTCCCAAGGTCGCACCCAGCCCATCTTCTCTGCCTGTGCATGTCTCCTGGGCTTCCGTCAAGCAAAAGAGGGTGGATATGCTCAGGGCTAGCCTCCCCCTAGGACAGCCCAATGCTTCTGTCTGCTGCCACGGACACCAAGCCCCGAGCTCCTCCGTAAATGCCTGGCACAGTGTGCCCTGTAAAGGGACATACTTGAGTTTTGAAGGTCTCCTCAATATCAGCACTCAGTGTGCTCCACTTGTCAGCTTCCTGAAGAGAGTCCGCAGCAAGCTGCATCCTGGACTTCACCTGGTCAATCTCCACCAAGACCTGAAAGAGAGACCATGTGCGCAGGGAAGCAACAGTCCCCTTGGCTCTGCCCTCACCGACCTGAAGCAGTGCTTTGTGAGTGTCCTTACCCTTCGCCCCAATAATCAGCTGAGAAAATAAGTTAGGTGCAGAGTTAGGTGGCCTGAGCTCCAGGGAGAGTTCTGAATTCTAAATCCCCATGAGCCAGATCACCCGCAGAACAGAAAGACCCACATCGAGTACAGAAGCCAAAGTACCTGCATGGACTGTGAAGTGTCCTGCTCAAACTTTTTAATGTCCTCTTTGACAAGAATCATTTGTTCTTTCAGAAAAGACGCCTCCTGCTTCAGGGCTTCCACATCCCGGAGCACTTTGGGCATGTTCTGAAGGGCCTGGAGACTTGTTTCTGCAGCAAAAATTCAAGAATAGCAACGTGTACAAGCAGTGGAAACTGGAGCTAGTGCGGTGGGAGCTCATCACACGGAACAGAAAGGAGACTCTCTGGATAGCATTACCAATCAGCTTTAATTGCAGGAACCGGGCAGTGGTGGCACATGCCTTTAATCTCAGCAATTGGGAGGCAGAGGCAAGTGGATTTCTGAGTTTGAGGCCAGACTGGTCTCCAGAGTGAGTTCCAGGACAGCCAGGACTGTACAGAGAATCCCTGTCTCGAAAAAAAAGAAAAAGAAAAAAAAAAAAGAAAAGAAACTGAACAAACTGTAAGGAACATGTGGCAAAGCCAGGGACAACGCTGAGGTGACCTCAACAGGACTGTGACATCAGAAATGAACAACCAACATCAACTTGACCCCAAGATCATCAAAAAGAATGAAGGACATAGGTATGGTATTGTGTACCAGTAATCCCAACCCTTAAGAAGCTGAGGCAGAAGAATTACTGGGAAAAGTGATGCTATCTTAGGCTATCTAGGGAGTTCCAGGTCTGCCTTACAATAGAAAGACCTTGTCTCAAAAAAACAAAGAACTATGCTGGGCAGTGGTGATGCATGCCTTTAGTCCCAGCACTAGAGAGGCAGAGGCAGGTGTATCGCTGTGGATTTGAAGCCAGCCTGATCTACAGAATGATTTCCAGGGCAGCCAGGGCTACCCAAAGAAACCATGTATCAAAAACAAAACAAACAAACAAACAAACATACATACATACAACAGCAAAAAAGAACTGGAGGCTAATGGCTCCAAGACTAAGAACAATTGCAGCTTTATCAGATGAGAGAATTTGGATGGGGCCTGTAACTCTAGCTCCAAAGGATCTGAAGTCCATCATGGCCTCTGTGTGCATCTGACCATGTGCATGAGTGCATAATGATCACACACACACACAAATAAAAGAAAAATAAATGCTAAAACAAACAATAGCCAAGAGCCAGGGCTGTAGCTCTGAGGTAGTGCTCAGTGGGAGTGCTCAGTGGGAGTGCTCAGTGGGAGTGCTCAGTGGGAGTGCTCCTGTCAAGCACTACGTGAGTTTAGCTCCCATCTGCTTACCACAGTCGTCTTCTCTTGTTTTCATACTTTTATTCTGTTGAACTTCTTCTGGGGTACTTTTCCTATAATCCCAAGCTTCTTAGGAACATACTCAGTTTTCCTAATTATAAAATGATTCCTGGGCTGGAGAGATGGCTCAGTGGTTAAGAGCACTGACTGCTCTTCCAGAGGTCCTGAATTCAATCTCCAGCCACCACATGGTGGCTCACAACCATCTGTAACGGAATCCCATGCCCTCTTCTGATATGTCTGAAGACAGCTACAGTGTACTCACATACATAAAACAAATAAATAAATCTTTAAAAAAAAAAAAAGCTTCCTGAGGGATAGGATTACAGGCAAATGCTACCACACCTATGTCCTTCATTCTTTCTTGAAGCCTGTCCTGTAGGTCCTGGGTCAGGTTGATGTTGATGGCTGGCTTCTGAAGCACAGTGTCATTCATCATCCTACAGGAGACATGGACCTGG
>NW_022196904.1:111037065-111037962 GCF_008632895.1 Mastomys coucha
TTCAATGTTAGAAAAAAGGTGTATTTGTCAAGTGACCTTGAAATATGGCTTTTTTTTTTTTCAATGAACTAGGTTTCAGACATCTTTAACAGAAATTCAGCCAGAATAAGTTGCTTCTACGAGTCTCTACAGACTATGGACCATCAGTGATGCTGCAAATGAACACTTCAACTATCCACAGAGCATTGGAAATAAAAGACTAGGAACTCTAGCCAGAGTTGACTGTCTGGTGTGCTCTGAGTCTGGTAAGATTCTTCAAAGTGGAACCAAGGGCAGGGGACATGCCTGAGCTACCAATGAAAACAAAATGCTCATTTCCCTTAATACATGTATAAACTTTTGGAAATTCATAAGGTAAATGCCATTCTCCCTGGGTGCTGTGGCTGCCAGAGTGATGCACATGAAGACAGAATCACACGCAAAGCCCAGGTGCTTGACAAGTTTAGGGTCCCTTGAGGATGTATGTATACAAAATGGCCCTGGCTGCTAAACTTGGAGCCCACTGCAACAGACTAGAGGCATGAACACCACGGTCTCCAGTTAACCCTGTGTTCTTAGACCTGAGCATGTTTTAGCATCAGCTAGGCTCTTATCTGGTAGGTGTGGGACAGGGCCCATGGCTGTATCCTAGCACCTCTGAACACAAGGCTGTGGGTCCCAGGAGCCACTGAGGAACACTAGCCTTTCACTGCTCCTACAGACATGCAGGCAGAGGGAAAATATGCCCTGGAAACTAAACTGCAGCTTCATAGCCCAGACTATGTGGTACTGCGTCCTCAGCACAGTGAAGCAGCAAGGTGGGGCATCGATTCATGCCCATATATTCTCCCTTCCTCCCTCTCTCTCTCCCTCTCTCCCTCCTTCTCTCTCTCTCTCTCTCTCTCTCTCTCTCTCTCT
>NW_022196904.1:111037983-111085499 GCF_008632895.1 Mastomys coucha
TCTCTCTTTCCCTCTCTCTCTCTCTCTCTCTCTCTCTCTCTCTTTCTCTCTCTCTCATACACACACACTCACAGAGTTAAAGTCTTCATTCAGGATGGCCCATCTTCCTTAGCTTACAAAGATATATTAATGGATTTGTGTCATTCCCATATACTGCTAAATACTAGGACCAGTTAACTATTACATGCTCTCAAAAGTGGTTCTTTATGCCAGGCATGATAGAATATATCTATAATCCCATAATTTCAGAGTCAAAGGCATGAAAATCAAGAGTTCAAGGTCCATCATACAGCAAATTCAAGGTCGCTAGGGGCTACATGAGATTCTATCTACCCCACAACCTCCAAAATGACTTCTTTCAATTTTTTTTTTTTTAATTACATGCACCCATGTGTGTCTGTGTGTCAGTATGTGCATGTTCATGCCCAAGGAGGCCACTGAATCCCATGGAACTGGACTTACAGCTAGTTGTAAGCCAGATATGTGCTAAGAATTAAACTAAGGTCCCCTACAAGAGTAGTATGTGTCCTTAACCGCTGAGCCATCACTTCAAACCCCAAAGAGCTTTTTTTTTTTTTTTTTTTTTTTTTGGAGGGGGGAGCTGGGGGCTGGGTGAGGGAAGCATATCTGTAAAGCCAGAATTAGGGAAGCTGAGGCACAAGGAGAATTACTATGTTTGAGGTGAACCTAGGCGACAGAGTGAGATTGTAAATAAGAAGGTGGGAGGAGGTGAAGGAAGAAGAAAGGGCGAGTGAGTGCCAGCGAGAGCGATCCTATAGCCTAGACTGGACTCCAACTCACTTTGCAACTGAAGACGGCTTTGAATTCCTGATCCTCCAGCACCACCTCCCCAGTGCTGAAATTACAGGCGGTCGCCACCACGCCTAACTTTTTCTTTTCTTTTCTTTTCTTTTCCTTTTTTTTTTTTTTTTTTTTTTTTTTTTTTTTTTTTTTTTTTTTTCTTTTTGGTAGGTTTAAAGGAAGCGTTATGGCACCGTCAGAGGTGAACACCAAAGCCCAGACCTAACTCAAACTACTGCAGGGCTCGCTTTCCCACCAAAGGAGAGGCTTGGCCCCTGGGCCCGGTCCTGCAGTCGGGTGCTGGGGAGGTCAGGTGGGCATCTGCGTGGCTCACCCTCCACGGCGTGGTTCACCTCCTGGATGAACAGCTGCAGCTTCATCACCAGGGTGGCTGCGTGGCCGTCCGCCTTCCCGGCCGCCCCGTCTTTGGGACCGGCTCTGAAGGCCGCATTGATCCAGTCCTTCACGTCGAAGTCGTCGGCCAGGAACTTGGAGAAGTCCATGGCACGTGGCCTCCGGGTTGGCGCCGAGCGACACTGCCGTCGGGGTTCCCGTCTGAACCCACCGCGCCTGCAACTTGCTGCCCCGTCAGCCCACTAGCGCCGAGGCCAAATGTCCCTCGTCGCGCGCCGTACTTCTTCCGGAAGTCGGTGCCTATCACCATAGCAACTGTTCCTGTTGGAGCTGCGGGCTCCGCGCAGTCCCAACAGGTAGGACAGTTCCTTTTCTGCTAATATTTGTCCAGCAGTAAACTAAGTAAACTCGTGTTTCCACTAACCTAAAACTACTTGACGTCTGAAAAGGGAGCAGCTGAGAAATATAAACTCTACATGTAGGAGTAATGTTGCTAGTTTTCCGTCCTCACTAAATGCTAAAAGCAGTCTGGTTTTTTAATTTTATTTTATATGGAGTGTTTTGCCTGTATGTATGTGTGTGAACCACCTGCCCGTCTGGTGCGGGCAGAGGCCAGATGAGAATGAAAGATCTCCTGGAAGTGGGGTGTTAACATGTGGTTATGAATGCTGATGGTAGAACGCAGGTCCTCTGGAAGAGCAGCTAGTACTATTAACCGTTGGACCATCTCTCCTCTTAGATTTCTATAGAGTTGATAATGGTATCCCCTAATTCTTTCTGGCATAATTTCAGTAATCTTCAAAAAACCAACTTTTCCTTTAATTCTTCCATTTATTATCCATCATTTTCTTCATTAATTAGTTTCTCTTTCTTGCTTCCTTCCTCCCTTCCTTCCTTTCTCCGAGTTTTGTTTGCTCTTGTCTAGTATAGCAAAGTAGAGGATTTGTTGTTGTTTGTTTGTTTGTTTGTTTTTAAAGACAGGTCCTCCTATCCTGTAACTCAACCGCAAGCCTTGAGATTGAACTTCCCACATGCTGGGATTTCTGGCTTAAGCCACCACACCATGTTCTAGCGTTGGTTTCTGTTTTAAATCTGTGTGTCTGGAAAACATACTTATTACGACTTAAGCTGTTCTAAATGTACAGAGACTTTCTATGACCTTAATATTTGTCTGTCATGGAGAAGGGTCTATGTACACTTGAAAATATGTACAGCACACAAAAGGAGGACATGATGTTGTGGGAAATGGATACAGCTAAAGATAGTAAGCAAAAGAAGTCTGAAGACCAATTTCATGTTTTCTTTCACATTTGGATCCAGATTGTATAAACACCTAAAAGAATATCTGATATGAGAGCAGAGGAGAGACACTGGAGGAAAAAAGAATGGAAGGTGGGGGTGGAAAAGAGGGAAGATATGCAGAAAGGGACATGGGTAAAATGTATAGTACAGGTAAATAGATTGTCTTTATGAAACCCAGTGCTATGGATATGAATATTCAATGTAAAGAAGAGGAAGCAGAGAAGGGAGGAAGAAAAACACATGTCTAATTGTGTGTAGTGATACATGCCTGCAATCCCAGGGACGCAGAAAGAGGAAGATTCCTTGACTTTGAATTCATTCAGGCCTATATAGCAAGACCCTGTCTCATAAAAACCAACCAATACCAAACCAAACAGCAAAAAACAAATATCTGCAGTCATTGGGTAAGTATTCCATGTATTTTAGTAATGATTATTAGTGTTCTTCAAAACATATGTCCTTGATCATCTTCTGAGTTGTCCTACCAATTTCTGACTTTAAATTTCCAACTCGTTATTGTTAGCCAGGTGCCATGGCTGGGACACACCTTTAATCCCAATGCTCAGGAGGCTAAGGCAGGCCAAGGGGAATTCAAGGCTAGCCTGGTCCTCAACGTGAGTTCCAGAACAGCCAGGGGCTATGTAGAAAGACCCTGTCTCAAAAAACAAACAAGCAAACAACCAACCCACCAATGAAATTCGTATTGTTGTACTGCCCACTTTTCTGCCCAGCTGCATTTATTTTTGCTTCAGGTTCTTCAGGGCTCTGATATCAGGTATATGTGCACTTGTAAGTTTTACCTTCCTCAGGTATTAACCTAATATCATTATCATCAAATACACCTGGAACAAAGCCTATTCTCTAGTTTACCTGGATAATTTTTCAAATATATTCTCCCTGTGCTACGTGCCCACTGAAGTCACTGAAGCCCAAACTATTTTGGGCTGTTTTTTTTTAATTATGTGTATATATGCATATCTCTGTGTGGGTCTAGTCATGTATGAATGGATGTACCCAGAGTCCAGAAGATGATATTGGATCCCCTAGAGTTGGAGTTACAGGCAGCTGTGAAACACCCAAGATGGATGCTGGGAACCAAACCTGGGTCCTTGCAAGTGCAGCATGTGCACAAAACCGCTGTTACACTGTTTCCTTTCTATTGCCTTCCACATCCACAAAGCTTGGATGCTTTCACCCAATCCTTGGGGAGGGATGGGGGGGGGGGGTTAGTGAGATCAGCTTGACAGGATCTAAAATCACTTAAAAGACGGGCCTCTGGGCATGCCTATGATGGATCATCTCTTAGACCAGGCTGGCTTCAAAATCCAGAGGTCAGCCTGCCTCTACATCCCGATTAAAGGCATGTGCCATCAAGCCTGGGTGAGGGACTATCTTAATTATGTTAATCAAAGGAAGACCCAGCTTCACTGTGGGAAGGCCACTTCCATGGGCAGGAAAGTCCAGAGCCTTATAAAATGGAAAAAGCCAGGCTGATTATTAGCTGTTTCTTGAATGTGGATACATGACCACCAGCTTCAAGCTCTTGCTGCTTTGACTTGTTACACTGTGTGCTTCCCATAGCAAAGATGCCCTCTGCAGCAGGGAAAGGGAACAGTGAGAAACCTCAGTAAATAATGACCCACAAACCACCAGCCTCCAGGCATAAAGACCCCTCAGATCCCACCAGCTCTTTCCCTCATTCCCCAGAGACCTTTTCAAATGTGTCCATGCTGCCAGCTGCTCTATAGAAACATGTCAGTCTGTTTCCTAGTCTGGCCCTAAACCTACACTTTTAAAAAATATTTAATTTTAGTAGTGTGTATGTATCTGTTTATGAGTTGTGAACATCAGTGCAGATATGTACAGAGGCCAGAAGAGGGAATCAGAGATACTGGTTATTGATACCCTTTAGACATGGGTCCTCTGCAAGAGCAGTACATATGCTTAACCTTTCTGGCCCCAAGCCAACAATTTTTGAGCCGTGCCAAACTGACCTGGATAAGCCAAGCATAGTGGTGTACATCCTTAATTCAAGCACTTGAGAGCTAGAGCCTAGAGAACCAAGAGTTCAAGGTCATCCTGAGCCAAACAGCCTAGGCTCAAGAGACTTCCTGTTTTTAAGTGGTGGGGGACACTTGAGTGTTGCTTCCTGGCTTTAACACAAGTTTAGTTTGCCCAAACTAGCTTTATATGGAAGTTCCACATCTGCCCGTGTCAAAATGGTTGCTGAGTGGAGCACAGTGGTTCACATCTCTAATCCCTGCACTAAGGAGACAAAGACAGACAGATCACTATGAATTTAAGGTCAGCCTGGTCTATATAACAATCTCGGAGCCAGCCGAGATGCAGTGAGACTCTTGTGTGGAAGTCACAACTTGAGGGAGTCAGTTTTCTCCTTTTCCCACGTGTTCCCAGGACAAACTCAGGAATTCAGGTTTGACACGTGCCAGTACCTCAACTGCTGAGCCATCTGGTGGCCCTTAACTACATTTTAAACATTGTTACCAACTAAGAGTATAAGGAGCCAGCTGTGGTGGTACACCTATATTCCAGCACTTGAGAGGTGGAGGCAAGAGGATCAGGAGTTCAAAGTCAACCTGTGCTACCTAAAAAGTGCTAAGGCAGACAGATTGGGTGGCTTGCTCAAGAGGATGAATGTGAGAAATAAAAGAACTGAATGTGATTATCAGACAGATCCTGCAATCAAGAGTTGTGGGGGAGAGGGAACTAAAGACACCTGGTTTATAGCTCAGGTGAAGGAAAGCCTGGGCCATCCTTTGCTCTTGGTGGTCACAACTGTACCGACTCTCCCCCAGCTATTCACTGTCACATCAATGTGCTTAAGCATTCTAGTGTGGCTCTGGAAAGCAGATGAGAGAGCTTCTATTCAGTGTGTGCACGTGTGGCTGTGGAGGCCAGAGACCAACTTCCTGTGCCCAGATGCCACTCACCTTACTTTTTCAAATAGGGTCTCACAGGGCCTGCTACATACCAATTACATTAGGCTAGCTGGTTAGCAAGCTCCGGGGATTGTGCTCTCTACTTGTGCTTGCCACCACACTCAGCTTTTCTATGTAGGTTCTAGGAATGGAACGCAGGTCCTCACTCTTGCACAGCAAGCACTTTGAAGAGCCATCTCCCCAGCCCAGAATTTTCACCTTTTATATTTTAATTCCGAATCATGTTTAATACCTGTCAAAACAGTGACACTAAACATGAAGTGTTATTTGATTTAGAAATTTCAGTAAATGGAAATAAAGTTGAAAGGAAACCCACCTGTATGTAATTCCAAGACCCAACTATGGCCAGTTATGTGTATATACAAATATCTGGGGGGAAATGTTTGGTTTAAAACTAGAACCAGGCCGGGCGATGGTGGCGCACGCCTTTAATCCCAGCACTTGGGAGGCAGAGGCAGGTGGATTTCTGAGTTCCAGGACAGCCTGGTCTACAGAGTGAGTTCCAGGACAGCCATGGCTACAGAGAAACCCTGTCTCAAAAAACTAAAAAAAAAAAAAAAACCTAGAACCAGGGGATGAGGGTGTAGCTTGGTTAGTTTTATGTAACACAGTCATGTGAGAGATGGGAACTAAGATCAGTCTACATATAAGTCTGTAGGGCATTTTCTTAGTGATTAATGGGGAGAGGGGTCCAACGCACTATGGTAGTACCATCCCCAGGACGGTGGTCCTGGCTTCTGTAAGAAGGCAGGCTGAGCAAGCCACAAGGAGAAAGCCAGTAAGCAGCACCCCTTCATGACCTCTGCAACAACTCCTGCCTCGACATTCCTGCTGTGTTTGAGTTTCTGACCTGCCTTCCTTAGATGATCAACAGTAATGTGGAAATGTAAGCCAATAAGCTCTTTCCTCCCCAAGGTGTTTTGGTCATGGTGTTTTATCACAGTAGTTATATTAACAAAGCCATAAATTTGATGGCCAGAACTACAAAGAAAAATAACCTGCATTTTCATTTCTCAAAAGCAGGTTTCTCCCACAGTAGAGGGAAGACTGCTTGCTAATTTTTTACCATACTATCCAATCTCTTTCCAGGATAACTAGACCCCAAGTTTATACTGTGTTGCACTGCACACAACATCCATACTTTCCCAGTTTGCTTTGCACCTAGGTATGGCTAAATACCCATACAGGACAAGATGTAAAGGCAGACATCGTGGGAAGTTTCCAGAAAGCCTTGGCATTTCCCCTTTTCCTCCTGTGACTGACAATGCATTGGCAACTGTGATACTGAAGCTGCATCTGGGAACAGGGCTGTGAGGAGCATGTTCCTGGGGATTTAAAGGCAAAAAACCTTGGATGACTTGCTCTAGCCTGTTTCCACATGTGTGTAGACTGTATTTTGGCTACTATATCATGTTTCTTTGAACATGGTATTTGAGTTCCAGGTCAGGTTAGACTATAGCTTGAGACTCTAACTCAAATATAACAAAAAAACCAGGGCTGGGGATGCAGCTCTGTAGGATGAGTGCTTGCCTAGCATGCACAGGCCTGGGGTTCCATCTTGTCAGGACTTGGTACACAAGTTGGAGGCAGTCGGAAGCAGAGACAGTGGATCACTGTGAATATGAGGCCAGCCTGATCTACACGGTGACTGTCTCAAAAACAAAACAAACAAAAAGCAGATGCCAGAAGCTATCCTAAAATCTACTGAAATTATCAAATGTTCTAGGCTATTAATATACACCCAAAGAAAATTATTGTTGGATTTCCAACTAGATGTATATGCCATAATCTAGAGACAGCCTTGTAGTTTCTGAGGCAGGCCTTTCCAGCCCTCATCACCCCTATCAGGCCTTGGGGTTCCTTCTCCCACAGACCCAGCTAAGCAGAATTTGCTGAAGCATGCATGTCAAAGTACCCAGCACACAGTAAGTGCTCTCAAAGTCTTGGTCAGCTGTTAGCTTGAGTTTCCCTCTCGGGGTACTCCTGAAGCAAACACCCATCCCTTTTCTCCAGCTTCCTCAGGTCGTCAGAACACTGTTTTTCATCATGTCCTCACTTGCTGACAAGACCGTTCCCATCCACCCCGTCACCTCTAAACGCTTCCCCTATGGACTCAACATCAGGCAGATTTGGACACAGTATTTATTCAATGATGTTCTGTACTTAGTTGTCACAACATGGCTCTCTATCTGCATCGCAGCTCCCCACCTTGGATTTTGAGGGCCACAGGGCTGGCCTGCCTTAGCTGTGATTTACAACAACAAACACAGGGTCACAATGAAAGAGCTCTGAGATGTTTGTGAACAGAAAGAATGAAGATGACATTGTGGGTCCTGAGTAAGGGCCCAGACAGGCTGCCCAACCCACAGAACCCAAGGCCTGAGCAAGGCCTCAGAGGGTCCATCTAAGGGAGAATCTAAGGCACTGTAGTGAAGGACATGATCGGCCCACCAAGTGTGGTCTTCTGGTCTCTTCAAGCCCCTTGCCTGAACCAGTACAACAAGCATTCCATTTAGAAGGTCTTACTGAACATCTGCAAGCAGCATTTGATAACGAAAAATGAAGACAAGGCCATTCTTGGAAGAGTGTGCCCAGATGACACACTCTATCACAAGACCAACCAGGTCCCTTTCTAAGGTCCCTGAGAATAGCAGCCTGGGAGCAACTAAGACTTTCAAAGGCTGACAAGGCACAGAGTGGATGAATGAAAAGATTAACAATACATGGAAAAAACTTTGGCTTATAAAACTCCAACTCGAGGCAGGGGCAACAGTGTCAATCAACATGCAGAAGCAGGTATGAGTGCAGCAGAGATGATTTCAGAGGTTGTCAGCATCCCCCACACTGCCCAAATCCCAAGCCCAGCTCTCCCTCCTCCCCCAGTACCCCAGTAACACACACACACCCGCACATACATAATCAACAGACAGATTGGCAATCAAGGCCTAACATCAGGAGAGAACTCTTGGCACTCTGCACTACATTACAATGAGTCCCGACCAGACAGTAAAAGAATGCCAGCCTAAGCGTGACTGAAGAGTCTTGACTAAGGAATCAGGCGGTGCTCAAGACGGCCAGGTCTGGAAAGTCTTTCACCTCTCCTACTTCACTGAACGGCTGCCCACCTTGGTTGAAAGTCAGCTTATACCGCAACCGGATAGGTTCCTGGGACAGAAAAGAGGCTAAGATGTTAAATCAATCGGTAGGAACAGAGAGTCAAACCTACAGGAAAAGCCTCCACCCAACTTAAGACTCTCCAAGGAACGGCTTACATGTTATTTATTTTTGAGACAAGATCTACTGTGTAAATCAGGCCTGCCTCTTCCTCTAGAGTACTGGTATTATTGTGCACCACTACACTTGACTCAGTGTGTTTACACAATTCCCCCAAATGAAGACTTAGAGTAATGGAATGCCATGCGTGGATACCCTGGTTTAGTCTCTTTAGAACAACAAAGAGCCATGCGTGTATCCTGGAAGCCCTGCCCACCCCTGCAATCCCAAAGGGTAATCTAGAGACCTACAGGAAGACAGGATACCTCCTCCAGAGGGGTCTAGGAATGAGTTCACACGTCTCTTCTTTGGTTCCCAGCTGTGACACACCATTACAGATGAAGTTGTGAAGCAAAGCAGGCCCCAAGTAAGGGCTATTCCACCCCAAACTCAACCTGAAGCTCCCCAGACTCAACAGCAAAGCCTCCATGTACTACTCAGGGTCTACATCATGCTACCAAAGACCCTAGAACATACTTTGTGTGGATTATCAAGCAACAGCATCTGAGATATCACAGCTGGAGGCATCAATGGACTGAATGCAGGGAGCTTGGAACTGGATGCCGGCTGCAGCTTCACTCGCATTGACTATGGAGGGAAAATTCAACATGTTAATCCAGAAAGCCACCACATCAGTAAGGACACTCAGGCCAAAAGCAGCTTCATCTCCCTCAAAAAAAATCACCTCAGGATACCCATATGGTCCCACATCCACATTTCTTAGGAGTGGCTAGGACCCACAGAAGCCTCTCCTTGTGCGCACAGGAATAGATTTCAACTGTGCTCCACAATTGGCCTCTGAGAGGTGGCATAAAACACCAGAGAAAATCTTGGGCTGAACTCTCAATGTGCCTCTTACTAGCTCTATGCCCTTGGACACAACACTTAGATCAAGCCATGGCCTGACAACAATGTAAAGCAGTGACAGGCTACCACATGGGTGAAAGGACACACACATTTTTGTCTTTGCTTGCTTGCTTTTAAGCCTAAGTAATAAAAAGAGGACCATGCAATCCTGGATACTAGTGGCCACTTTTGTGCTTTATAGGGTCCAGGAGAGCCCAAAGAGAAAAGCAGAGCCAACTCTCTTCATCTAGGTGAGGTGTGGTAACACACACTGACACTTGCAGCACTCAAGAGGTGGAGGCAGGAAGAGTGAATTTGAGGCCAACCTTGGCAAAAGCAAGTTCCAGGCCAGCCTGGCCTACACAGTGTGAACCTGTATTAAAAAACAAAACAGGCCGGGTGGTGGCGGTGGCGGCACACGCCTTTAATTCCAGCACTTGGGAGGCAGAGGCAGGCAGATTTCTGAGTTCGAGGCCAGCCTGTTCTACAGAGTAAGTTCCAGGACAGCCAAGGCTACACAGAGAAACCCTATCTCAAAAAACAAAACAAAAAAACATAGTAGGGCATGTGGCATATACCTTTAATCACAGCAACTGGAAGGCAGAGGCAGGCAGATCTTTGTGAACTTAGTACAGCCTGGTCTACATAATGAGTTCCAGGCCAACCAGGGCTACATATGAGATCCTGGCTCAAAAACAAACGAAAAAAACCACAAACAATATTTTTAAGGAATTAACTTAAAAACTTAACTGGGTAGGTCCTTATCTGAGGTCAAATATACAGGAATACCCAAGTAAGTAAGCTGCTGAAATCTCCAGTTTTATGTTTAGTCAGGCTGAGTGAAGAAGGGTCTACCTCACCTGTCTCTTACACCTAACTAATAATGTCTCAGCAAGTGTGCAAACAAGTCACTGGCGAAAAGGTCAGAGCTGGCCAGGAGCAGATGACTCACCTTTGGGACAGCCACCTGAAACATGACATCCCAGACAGGCTGGGTGGCAGTGCTCATCATGGTCAACAGCAACACCTGTACATCTGGGTGGCCAGGGGCCCCAGTCTGGGAGAAGTGCAGCAGAATTCGGAAGCCGTTGCGGTCATACACCACGATGGGCGGCAAGCTGCCTGGTAGACAGGGAGCCAACAAGGGTCAGCACTCACATTTGATGCCTCCCATCTCTCCACCATGCCATCTGCACAGTGAACTCCAAATCTACACTGCACTCCTCTAATCCACAACAATTCCTTACCACCACCCACCCATACTCCTCACACTACCCAGCTTAGGAAAGAGTCACTGAATGTGATCATGACTAAAGTTATGTAGGAATACTACAGACAGCATGGAATACCACAAAAAAAATGAAATTTAAAAAACCAACAACACCAAAATAAAGACAGGCATGGTGGACCATACCTTTAAACCCAGCACTCAGGAGGAAGAAGCAGGCTGATCTCTTGAGTTTTAGGCCAGCCTGGTCTACATAGTTTCAGGACAGCCAGACTACATAAGGAGACTCTGTCTCAAACATTCAAACACACAATAACAATATTTACACTGGAAACAAGCAATACAAACACTGTTTTGTTCTGCTCTCTTTCATATGACCACATATACACAGCCACATTATAGCAGTCTGAATGAGAAGGGAATCATAGTCTCACGTTTGAATGCTTAGTGTTGGAAGTGTGACCTTGTTGGAGAAAGTGTCGGGAGTGGGCTTTGAGGTTTTAAAACCTCATGCCAGGCTATCTGTGCTCTCTGCCTACCTGCAGATCAAATGTGAGCTCTCAGCTACTGCTGCTCCAGCACCACACCTACCTGCCTGCCTACCAACATGCTTCCTGCCATGATGATCATGGGCTCACCCTCTGACGCTGTGAGCAAGCCCCCAGCTAAATACTTTCTTCTATAAGCTTGGCCATGGTGTCTCCTCTCAGGAGTAGTGACCAGGACACACATCTTCCCTGTACTTTATAGTGTAATGAAGATGCCAGAAGGGTATGAGGGCCCAGTAAGATGGTTGTGCTAGTAAAAGATACTGATCTGATTTCCCCAGGAAATGATCCTAACAGTAATTTGAGAAGAAAATACATGAGCCCTTGTGCCTGACAGGAAGGCACAAGTCTGTGATCCTAGTATGTCAGAGGCAGAAGCAAAGGCAAGAGGATCAGAAATTAAAGCCATCCTCAGCTATATAGTGAGTTCAGAGCTGACCTTGACACAGGAAAAAAGTGAATGTTCCAGGCTCATACTGTAATTATAAATATGTCATTAGACATTAAATAGTCTAAAGAATGTGGTGTTGTTTTATTAAAACTATACTTACTGAACTGGACAGATAGCTCAGACTGGCTATATAATCATGAGGCTCAAAATTTGAACCCCAGCACCCACATAAGTAACATATCCTATACTGGCCTTTTAGCCCTTATTCTGATGTAGGCAGAAACAGGAGGATTGCTGGAGTCTACTGAGAAAGCATGAGCCCCAAGTTCAGGGAGAGACCCTTCCTCAAAGTGATAGAAGACTCTCAACACTCTCTTCTGGTCTCCCAAAATGCATGCAGGTGACACACTAAGCACACAGACACATATACATACACAAATCTTTTTTAAAAGGGACTATAGGAGCTAGAGATAGCTTAGTAGTTAAGAGCACTGGTTACTCTTCCAAGAACCTGTTTGATTCCCAGCACCCACATGATGGTTCCCAAGGGTCTCTACAGGTCCAGGGGTGTGCCACCCTCTTTTGACCTCTTGGGCACCAGGCATTCACACACAGAGGCTAGGACCATTAACAACATTAATCCTAACATTGTTATTTCTATGAATTCAAGGACAGCCTCTTCTCCATAATAAATTCCAGGCCAGCCAGAAGTATACAGACAGACCCTGTCTCAAAACAGAAAATAAGGGCTGGCGAGATGGCTCAGCAGGTAAGAGCACTGTCTGCTCTTCCCAAGATCCTGAGTTCAAATCCCAGCAACCACATGGTGGCTCACAACGACCCGTAATGAGATCTGACGCCCTCTTCTGGTGTGTCTGAAGACAGCTACAATGTACTGTGTATAATAATAAATAAATCTTTGGGCCAGAGCAAGCAGGGACTGAGCAAGTGGAGATGACCGACTGAAGCAAGCAGGGGAGACCAGAGCGAGCAGAGGTCCTAAAACTTCCATTCCCAACAATCACATGAAGGCTCACAACCATCTGTACAGTGTCCTCATATATATATGAAATAAATAAATCTTTAGAAAAAAAAACCAGAAAATAAAAGGACTAGAGATGAATCTCAGTAGGTACTGGTATAGCATGCCAGAGGTGCTGGGTCAGGTCCCTAACACCACATAAACTGGGTATAGTAGCATACACCTGTAATCCACAGAACAGGAAAATCTGAAGGTTAAGATCATTTTTGGTGGGCTAGAAAGATGGCCCAGCTGTCAAGAGCACTGACTGCTCTTCCAGAGGTCCTAAGTTCAATTCCCAGCAACCACATGGTGGCTCACAACCATCTATAATGGGATCTGATGCCCTCTTCTGGTGTGTCTAAAGATAGTTACAGTATACTCATAAATAAAATATAAATCTTAGCTAGGCAGTGGTATGGCATGCCTTTAATCCCAGTACTTGGGAGGCAGAAGCAGGCAGGCAGATTTCTGAGTTTGAGGCCAGCCTGGTCTACAGAGTGAGTTCCAGGACAGCCAGGGCTACATAGAGAAACCCTGTCTCAAAAAACCAAAAAAAAAAAAAAAAAAAACCTTAAAAAAAGACTGTCTTACAAATCAAAAGGAAGGGATAGGAGGAGGGGTGGAGAGTAGGGAGGAAGGGATACAGTTCAATAGTAGAGTGCTTACCTAGGCTGTGCAAAGTCTCAGGGTTAACACACAGATCCACAACATAAAATACCTCAGTAGAATGTCTGCCTCTGGCCAGCTGGTAAAGCTGTATGTTAGTTACCCTTCTGCTTTTATCTGAGTATGTTATTGTTGCTTTGATACGTATGTTTAATCTTTGTATTGTAATTATTTAATATTTATGAAGTTACAAAGCAAACTTGTAAGTTCATTACCCACCTTCCCAAATGTTAACACCTTACATAGATGTGGCATAATTATCACAACCAAGAAATTAACACTGGCTGAACATGTAATATTGTTTCAATCAAAACTTAGTAAGACAAGATGAGCAGAGTGCCTGCTATTACCAAGTACATTTAAACAACGCTGCCGGCCTCCAGGCCCCTGCGCTCCAGCCTCCCACCCCCTGCCCCCACACAAGACTCTGAGCTGTAGAAGAGCTAAGCCCTGGTGCTCTGGGATGTTTTCTGCAGCACACACTGCTATGGAGACCACAACATATCGCCTTAGCTGGTAGAGCCTCTGGTCTCCTTTCCTTTTCTCTGCAGCTGAGGCAAAACCCACTCTTCTGCTATGAGAATCCACAGAGAAGCAACAGCATTAGCTAAATTCTTCCTTCAATTCCCACTGACCTTTTGTCAGTCACTTCTGTCAACATTAACCCTCCACTCCCTGAATCCAGATGAGCATCATGTCCCTAAGTAGATTCCAACCTCTTCATTAAATGCTACCTATGAATATCCCTCACAGATGACACTCCTAATAACAGAAGTCTAAGGAAAATATCAGCTTAAAAAACCTCCTCCCGTCTCCTCAGCCTTACACCTAACTACCTCAATTTAACAGCCATGCCTATCAGTGTGGAGTAGCTTGTTGTCATTAGAGGGCTAACAAAGAGGAAGGAATGCAAACTACTTACTGGGTTTCACAGACTCCAAAGGCACAAACACGTGAGCCAGGGGTGTATTCTGTGAGGCTGTGGAAGAAGCGGATGGCCCAGCCTCCCAGGACCAACCTGGAGAGGCCTTGGTGCCTGGCGGCACCTCCTTGGGGATGCTTTTTTGTGGAACGTAATTCCTACAAAGAAGTGCAAATGATCAATGACTAACAAAAACTAGAAGACTTCAATTTGTCTTTCATTTTTCTGAATAACAACAAAATATGTATGCAAACATGCCCACCCCCACTAGAGGAAAATGATTATCTATAGCCATACAAACCATAATGTAACTGTTAGAGAGAATGAGGTGCACTTACACATAAACTCACATAAAAATGTCTCAAAGATGTAACAGGACACAAAACTCTAGTTCCTGAGGACCGAAAGAAGGCTCAGGCTAAGGCAGTTGCTGCCAAGCCTAACAACCTGCATTTGGCCCCACGCTATGCATAGAATTGACTCCCAAGTTGTCTTTTAACCTCCACATGTTAAGATGTGGGTGGCTATGGACACACATGTACTCACACATGCATACTCAAACACTAAGTAAATAAATATAATAAAATTTAAGGGGCTGGATAATTTAAGACAGCTTAGTGGTCTAAAGTGCTTGCTTGCTGTTCCTACAGAGGATATAAGTTTCCCAGAACCCATGTCAGGTAGCTCGAAAGCCACCTGTCATTCCAGCAGGGGGGTTGATGCTCTCTTCTGGAACCCAAATACAGATGCACATTTTTTTAAAGCAAGTGTGACTGGGCGTGGTGGTACACACCTTTAATTATAGCACTCAGCAATCAGAGATAGGTGGATCTCTATAAATTCAAAGACAGCCAGGGCTGCTCAGGACTGCTGGGCAGAAGAGGGCGTGTACTGGAGAGATGAATTAGTAATTAAGAGCACATACGAGGGCCCAAGTTTGGCTCCCAGTACCAACACCAGGCAGAATTAAACTCCTTGTAACTCTAGCTTCAAGGGATCCAACACCCTCTCTGGCAGTCACAAGCACTCAAGTGTATGTGGCAAGCACATACATAGAAACACACATATAAATAAAAAATCTTAAAAAAGAGAGAAAGGAAAAGGTCATGTTGGAATGCAGTTTCATAAAAACAAGCTACACTAATGCATCATAACATATATAATAAAAGCAAAGGCATGCATGAAGGCATGAGCTTGTCTCCCAGCACTCAACAGGGGGTCTGCACTACAGTGAGACTCTTATCTGGGGGCAAAAGGGGAGAAAGGGAAAGAGCTGGGATCGAGGGTTGTGGAGAGCTTTGGGGGCTGCTTGGCAGGAATCTGACATTGGCCAAGGACAAGGACAAGGGCTTCAGGCAGGAATCTGACAGTAAGCCATGACAAGGAAGTAAGCTCAGGCAAGAATCTAATTTTAGGCTAGAACAGGGAAATAAGTTGAAGCAGGAATCTAATTTTAGGCTAGAACAAAGAAGTAGGCTTCAGGCAAGAATCTGACTTTGAGCTAGGACTGGGAAGTAGGCTCAGATATCTAGGTCATCCTGATAAGCCCTTAGAAACCATAATCAAGGGATCGTTTATTGCCTTCCTTGTTCCTTGACTATTTATGTTTATGTCTTGCTTGTTCCTTAACCTAGAACTGACCTTATTGCTTGCATGTAATTAAAATGGTATAAAAGAGGATTGGAAAAAAATAAATCTGCCACAGCCTCAGAACTCGCTAGGGGTCATGCTACAAAGTTGTCTAATTGTCTTTTTTCTTTTTAATCCTCAGCCCTGCACTGGAGAATCTGTTGACTGACTGAGCTGGTTTGGTCAAAGGGTCGAAAAAAATCCTCTTTAAAAGAAGAATTTTTTTCTACCCTGTTTTTAGGGAATGGTATTTAGGACCTACACTTTTTTCTTTAGTTTTACATAATTTAGAAACACAGCAGTCAGGAAAGAGAAATAAGCACTATAATTATGTCAGCCAGCCTTGGGAGGGTGTTTGGGACATGGCTGTCATCACCACACTTAGAGGTAGGGGCCAGAAGTTCAAGGTCATCCTTGGCTTCTAATGGTTTGAAGCCAACCTAGATAGAAGACTGTCTCACAAAGCAAAACAGGCCAGCAAGATGGTCAGTGCAGGTAAAGATATCTGCTACAAAACCTGGCCAGCTGGGTTTGATCTCTGGAACCCACATAAAGGGAAGACAGATAGATGCACCTCACAAAATTATCCTCTGACCTCTGCATGCTTACCATGGCATGTACACACACACACACACACACACACACACACACACACATTGGGTCACTGATGAAGTTCTGGATCTGTCTGAGTTAGGATAGGGTAAGATGAGACAGCCAAGGGGAAGCGGCACCATGCACCTGTAATACAAAGATCATGCCCTTCAGCAGGGGGGGGAGGGGGGGACGCTGCAGGCAGAAGCCATTGGCCCAGAACACTCACAGAGGTCCTGGAGATGGCTGTGGTGAGAAGAGATCCAGCAAGTTCCGGTCTGCAGAAAGACTCTGGATTCCACCCCCCAGGAGTGTGATGGCGCCTGGCTGCTTCTTATCCTTACAGCAACTTGGAATAACAACCTGTCAAACCAAAATCATGTCTTTTGTGGCAGGAGAAGAAGGGGCAGGACAGAAGATCCCTGCACAGACCTTCAGGAAGCAGAAACCAGTACAGTGAAAAGAGTTGGTGTGGAAGAGAGGAAGAGAGATGCCCTTCCAAAAGGTGGGGACTAAGCCAAGTAGTACAGATGACACGCTCTGGAGCCAGTCCTACAACATGAGCTGAGAATCCCAAAAAATGGTGCAGTACTGATCGCTCTCCGGGCAAGCAACACTGCCACCAGGTAGGCCTGAGTGACCCTTCCCATAACTCCCCACTCCAGGAAGAGCTTTCCTACCTGGTTCCTAGTGGGAACATCGTTGATTCCTATGAGAAAGAAGCAAAGTGAAAAACATCATTACAACACCAGACAGTCTATGGGGCTGGATGGCATGCCCACCCATTCTGAGGTATCTACAAAGCCTAGACAAGGGACCTGCCCAAAGCCAATCCTCGCACCCAAAGAAACTTATCTATACTGCCTGATATGGCAGAGTACTCCCCACCAAGAGCAGGCCCACGCTGCCTAAGGGAGACAAACCCACACATCCCTCCATTTGGTGCCATTCAGTGCTTAAATGATATCCCTTCTTACCTAAAGCTGCCAGGTCCTGATGAAGCAAAGATGGCGTCTCTAGGTCAATGAGGGGGCAGTTCCTCCCACAGGGTTCTGGATTCGGGAATACTATTAAACAGGTGGGGGTTAAAGACCCAAACATGAAAAACAATGTCCCCATTTAATCCCTACTGGTATCCTCCTCCTAGAAGTCACCATGCCTCTCACCAACAACCTTCTGCCTGAGCTGGGTGCTGGGAAACAGTGGGCCATAGGCCCACGTTAGGTAGCCAAAGGACTCACAGCCTCCACCTACTCACTGAGGTCTTCCTTCTGCCCTGGCCCCTCTCATCACCCAGGGCAGTAGCAGGCTTAGGTTACTTCAGCTTAGACACCTTTGCAGGTTTCTGATCAAATTTATCTACAGGTCTCAGAGATTCTCAAGCCGAGCTGCAAGCAGTCCTGACTGAGAAGGTATAAGTCAGAGACCGAAAAGCATATAATTAAAAAAACAAACAAACAAAAAAACAAACAAACAAAAAACCCCACTGCTATTGGGGGCTGTCTTGAGATGTAATCTGGAGCTTTGTGAATGCTGGGCAAACATCTACCACTGAACCACTGACCACTTCTTTGGTCTCAGGCCCCTAGGAGTACCCAAGAGGGATTAAAACCTGGCACAACACAGCCTTCTATTTGCATGTGCAGCCATGGTGGGGCTCTAACCTGCCATGGGTGTGTAGTGCCTCCTGTTATCTGCAACCTATTTCTAACAGAAAAAGGAACAGAGGCAAGCTCTCTCATTCTTGTGACTTGCACCCTGTCCTCAAATAGAAGGCTTTTAGCACGCACCTCTGGGGGCAGAAATGGCTCCCACTGCGGCAGGAACTGCATTCCCAGCATTGACTCGGCCCTCCACCACCTGTTTGTACAGTCGAACCCCCTGTGTGAGGAGGTCATTTGCTTGAAGAATCTCCGCTGAGGAAAAAAAAAAAAGCAGATTCAGAACTCCTCAGTGTAGCAGCAAGCCATCTATCTATCTTTGTCTTTTCTTAGGGACCCCACATGGCTCTACCAGGCTTGGCACATTCAGGGGCCCAGACTCTGGTCATGTAACTAGCTTCCTACCAGACTCCATCACTTAGCTTTAGCTCTATGTCCCACACACAGTTAACTGGCATCGGTTAACACTTCAACACTGTTCTTTCAGTGAGGAATTCTGGGAGATGTTTTTAGTTGAGATAGGTTGATGTGTGGATATCACTATTACAAAAATTCCTTGCTACCTGATTCAGTTATTGAAAGCTTCCCATATCTGGAGAATGGGTACACGAATCAGCTTTGGAGCCTGTATACTTTACCAGACTACAAATATAGATCTGGTATTTCTAATGAAAATTTGGCATCCTAACTGAAGTATACTTCAGTATAGGTTATAATAACCACATCTGGCTATAACATAGTCTTAGGCTTTCAATTATACCTAAGTTATCTATCAACTGCAATATCAGTAACAGAAAAACATCACCACAGGAGAACACAATCAGCAAAACAAGTCAGGGACATGAAAAGATAAAAGAAGGCAGGACACTGTTTTCTGGCCTTCCATGGGAAGGTCACACAATGTCTCTTGTAGATGTCTGAAGGCTTCTGATCTTCACATTTGTCACGCAAACCCAGAGTCTTCAGAAGATGTTAAGCCATCAGCCCACACCAAATTCAAATCTATCTGTCTTGCCTATGCACACCCCCCACCAGCAGCATACCCACATCTGTTTTACACTTAGGATGCAGTAACACCCAGAGAAACACAGCCGTTACCCAGTGCGTCGTCATCATCAGTGGTGTCGCTTGCAAGCCGGAACAGGGTGGGCCGCAGCTTCTCACATCTTTCATACACAACCTGGGGAAACAGAGCCTGGTTCACATCCTCACACCCAGACCCAAGTCCTTACATGTCTCCCTCATCTGCCTCAGAGTGTATGGCCCTTCCTGGTTCAGCTGTAATGCCTGTAACCATGGAAGAACTTCCCTGCTTTGTCACCAACACCCTGCAGAGAATTTCCTGTCCCAACTGTGCTGATGGCTCAATCCCTTTACAACGCTTGCAAGATATTCTTTCTCCACAGGATCCCGTTCCCCTCCACCGGTCCCCCTGCACCCCAAAGCCATTTTCATCACACTGGGAAGAGGAGAGAGGCTCTGAACAGCTCTGACAATTCACATCCCTCCCTCAGCTAACTCCCTCTCCAGCCTCTCTGCAGCCTACTTGCTTCACTGTCCCGGCCCTTTCCTGGGCTCGACTGCCAGCTGGTACTGTCCTCTACAGGACAAGACACACACTGGATTTCAATGAAATTAGAAAGCCCATCTTAAAGGAACAACCAACAACAACAAGAACCCACTTGGAACTGGGAAGACAGTCCAGGCAATAAAGTCTCATGAGACCTGAGTTTGGTCCCCAGAACCCATGTAAAACAAACAAAACAAAACAAAACAAAAACCATGTAGAAAAGCCACTTCGCCTATACTCTCTGTTTTGGGGAGGTGGAGACAGGAGGCCTCCAGAACACACTGGCCAGCAAACCTGGAGTACTTGCTAAGCTCCAGTAAGAGAACCTGTCTCAAAAAATCAAGATAGATGGTAGCTGAGGAAAGACTCCTAAAGTTGAATCCTGACCCCCACAGACATGAACACATACATGTGTACCCGCACACACAGGACACACATAGATAAGCATACAAATTTTGTGCCTCAAAAGAAGCTATCAAGCCAGGAGAAAGACAGGCTAGGATTGAAGTGTGTAGTATGAGAAGGAACTTGGGTGTGGAATACATATAAAGAAGTCTCTAAGCAGGAGTTCTCAACCTAGGGCTGTGACCCTTTTAGGGGTCAAACAGCCCTTTCACAGGGGTCACCTAAGACTGTCCTGCATATCAGATATTTATATGTATGTTTATTTACATACATATATTTATCTACAATTCATGACAGTAGCAAAAAAAAAAAAAACAAAAACAGCTATAAAGCAGCAATGAAATGAATTTTCTGGTTGGGAGTCACCACAACATGAAGAACTGTATTAAAGGGTCCCAGCATTAGGAAGGTTGAGAACCAGGACTCTAAAGCCAGGTGTAGTGGCTCACACCTATAACCCTAGCACTAGGAGGTAGGGGTAGGTGCTAATGACACCTTATCTACATACTAAATTCTAGACCAGCCAGCCTGTCAAAAACAAACAAGACAACCCAGGGAATGGGCAAACAATTTGGACAGACATCCTCTACAGAAGCAACAAAAGTGGTCAATAAGCACATGAAAGGATGTGAAACACAGGCCACCAAAAAAACAGTCACAAGTGAAAGTAAATGACATCAACAGGGACAGATAGAGTCCTAGCATGTTGCTCATTAGGCTGTAAAATGGTACAGCTACTTTAAAGCCCATGTCAGGCAGCTCACAACCTATCAGTAACGGAAGCTCCAGGGGATCCACCACCCTCTCCTGGCCTCTGTGGACACCCACAATACATCTTTAAAAAGTAATAAATAAGCCTGGCAGTGGTGGTGGCACATGCCTTTAATCCCAGCAATTGGGAGGCAGAGGCAGGCGGATTTCTGAGTTTGAGGCCAGCCTGGTCTACAGAGTGAGTTCCAGGATAGCCAGGGCTACACAGAGAAACCCTGTCTCAAAACACCCCCCCCCAAAAAAGTAATAAATAATAAACCTTGCTCAATGTAAGCACAGATTTTCTGTAGTAGAGATGGAAGTGCTCTAAGCATTAGACAGTGGTGATAATTACTATTACAATGTTAATCATCTAACGGTGTTATCAAAAAGAAACAGACCTGAGCAGAAATAAGGAAGTGGAGTGAGGATTGTGAAGTGGTACAAACACTTAGGATAACCCTCTAGCAGTGTAGTAACTAGTTAATTGTTCATTTACTTAGCAATCCCACTCCTAGACATCTCAAGAAAAATGTTGGTGTAGGGTCATTCAAAATTCTGAACACTATTTACATAACAGATTAATTTATAATCATCACTGTCTGAAACTACCCAAATATCCATCAATCAATGATGTGCATACATATTGTAATGCATCCATTCACTACCCATCACTTTAGATAGGAAACTAAAAATTAATTCAAACAAAACTAAGAGGGTAGAGTGTGCCATTCTACTTAGAGAATAAAAGATATATAATATATCTATCAGTGGCTGGTGGGCATGGGAGGGAGGGACAAAGGGAGGGAGGGAGGGAGGGACGGAGGGAGGGAAGACAAAGGAACAGAGGAAACCTGATTCTCCGGACCATGATGGCAGCCACAGGAACACATAGGTGCAATACATCATGCTTATAACAATAGGTGAAGTCTTAGGTCACAGCTAGAGATTACCTGCAGGGCCTGCTGGTCAGGCAGGGCCTGGCCTGGCCTTCGGTACATGCTCAGCATCTCCCGCAGCACCCTCACGTGGCTGCGGACTTCCTCTACTGCACTGACTCGCCTAGACACCTTTTCAGACTTTTCTTGTTCCTTTGAGGAAAACCAAATGGACAGAAGTAAGAGGAGTCACCTGGGTAACTCCTAACTAAACACCAGAAAGGGAAAGTCAGTGCATGCTGGGAGTTCAGGAAGTCATGAACACTCAAGTTGAGTCGGGGTGCTCGCCCAGAATTCCTGCAGATGACAATATCATCTGGGGACTCTTCAACTGTACAGCCAGTCTCAATCCTTCTGGAACAGACTCCCAAACCTAACTCTGTTAACACCAAAAACTTCATTCCATGGATAGAAGAAGCTGGGAAGCACGGCAAGGAGTCTCGAATTTAATCGCCACCCTGCTGGTCCCATTCAGGATGAAGAGAGCATCTCTTCTCCAAGCTAGCTGTTCTTCACACCCTTACACACACCCACATACACTATCAGCCCTGTCAAATGCCATATCTATAGCACCAACTGCAGAAATGCCTACCTCCTTGACCAAATTCTTGATCAGCCGGTTTGCAGCCTGAAGATCCTCAGGGTGGTTGCTCTTGAGAAGTCTTGTCAGCAGCTGAGGAGTGAACAAGAGTGGGTAAAGCTGTGATTTCCCCCCAGCCGAGTGGGAGCACAGCAATTAGCACAACTAATAGCCCTACACTGGGGCTATTGTGCATTATCCTACCAAGCCATACACTGGAATGTGGGTGCTAGGACTATCAGGAAAGACGGCTTGGTTTCTCATGGGATGGGAGACTGGAGGATTATATCCCCTACAGGAGATCTGGGGGTGTGATTTGTAATCATCATGGCCTGAAACCACACAAATACTCATTAATAAATGACAAGCATACATGTTATGGTGCATCCATGCAACAAACGACCCATCACTTAGTATGTTAAAACTAGAAAATTAATTAAAACAAGGCTAAGAGAGTAGACTGTCATCCTACTTATAGAACAGTAATGAGCTGGCTGGTGGGAATGGGGGTAATGGAGGAAGAGAAGGGAGACATTTTCTTTTTTTTTCTTTTTTTTAATATTCATTTACTTTATTTATATGAGTACACTGTAGCTGTCTTCAGACACACCAGAAGAGGGTATCAAATCCCATCATCAAAGATGGTTGTGAGCCACTATGTGGTTGCTGGGAACTGAACTCAGGACCTCTGGAAGAGCAGTCAGTGCTCTTACCCACTGAGTCATTTCTTCAGCCCTGGAGACATTTTCAGCTGAGGGTACTACTTGCACATAGTGAGCAGAAGCAGGGTTATTGACAGATCCTTTGGAGTACAAAGTGGCTCCACAGCAGAGAATTATCTAACTCAAAAGGCCAAGAGTAGGGCAAAGAGTGTACTTAGTTATAGGGCACTTGACTAGCACACACAGGCCTAGGTTCTATGCCCAGCAATGTAAAAAAAATGAAAATAAGTATTAGGAATACCTGGCCACATGCTCAAAGATGAGACAGACTTTCACCAAAGTCTTAGTTCCCATTTAGTTCCATACTAAGTAATATGCCTGGCACACAGAGTCCCTCCCCAGATGTGGGAAGGCTACCACTCCTGGAAATGTAGGAAATTCCAGGGAAAGGACAATGGGCTGGGTCGGGCTTATAGGAACTAAAAAGGATGCACGCCAGCATGCACCCTTTCCTATCTGCTACTCCCTTCCAAATTCCACATGTATACGGAGCCAGATCCATCATCCCAGACTTCCCCACCCCAACAGGAATAAAGGATGGTGTATAAAGGATGGTGCATAGCATGGCATTTACTATGTGGCCCACCCACAGGAGTATCAGACTTCCTGCCACCATGTCTAAAAAAACCTGGAAACCCTCTCCAATCCTGATTCCCAAACCAGAGGGCGATCAGACTCCATGTTAGCCTCCAAGTCAGGAGCAGATCCTCACCTGTGACTTCTCCTCATCAGCATCAAAGATGCTCTTTGGCCAGGGAGACGGTGGGGGCAAGATTTTATCCATCGGTAGTTTAGGATCTTGCTTTATGATTCCTAAAACATGCAATTCATGAGTTAAGATATTGATATCAAAGGAATCCAGGATAAAATCTACAAATCTCTGATTCGTAACAAGAATCAGAGCATCAAGTCAGGCATTTTCAGAACTGAGGGTCCTGAGAATGAGCCCTGCCTGTCATTAGCTCTGCTTCCACTCCCATTTCCCTGATGACACTTTTTTTTTAAACATTCATCATGGGAGAGGCACATGCCCTCAGCAGCACACATGTGGAGTTTGTGGGAATCAGTTCTCTTTCTACCACATGGGTTCCAGGGACTGAACTCAGGTCATCAGTCTTGGTGACAAATGGCCTTACCCACTGACCCACCTCACCAGCCCCAACACTTTAATTCTGAGGAAAACCAACCACACCAAACTGCCACTCTGTCCTCCTTAGACCGTGAAATCCTGTGAGAGGGGGTGGAGGTAGCCAGGTTTGCTGACACCTTCGAGGAGGTTATCGTCTCTGGGCAAACAAAACTATTTTATGCGTCTGCTGTCCTTTAATTCTTTTAATCTGCCACATTAATTTTGGTCAAAAGAATAGGACAAAGGACATTCAAAACTGTTTGAAAAATTGTAAAATCACAAAGACATGCTATTGTTCCCTCCTTTAAAAGTTAATCCAGAGACTGGAGAGATGGCTCAATGGTTAAGAGCCCTTATGCTCTTCCAGAGGACCTAGATTAATTCCCAGCACCCCATGGCAGCCCATATCTACCTGTAACTACAGATCCAAGAGATCCAATATCCTCACACAGACATATATGAAGGCAAAACACCAACACACATAAAATAAAAATAAATAAATTATATTTTAAAAATCCAAACTGGGGGTGTGAGGCTGGAGAAAGGGCTCAGTGGTTAGGAGAACTGGCTGTTCCCCTAGAGGACTGGGGTTCAATTCCCAGAACCAACACAACAGCTCACAACTGTCTATAATTCCAGTTCTAGGGGATACCATACCAGACATGCATGTGGTGTATATATGTGCATGTAAGCAAAATAACTACATATATAAAACAAATAAATTTTATTAAAAAAAAAGTGATTCTAAATGGATAATTGTCAATCACCAGGGTAGGACACTGCCTCTTCAAAAAGGTGTAACTTCAAGAAACATGATAGATGTGAAGGTAATGTTAAAGCACTGGGAAGAATACAGTTCTTTTAATGAGCTACTTATCCCAGAAGAGCCACACAGTTCTGTTAAAGAGTTATCTACCCCAGAGGAACAACCCTCCATGCAGATCCTCACTGCTAAGCTTGCCTACTTTTCTGAGTTCTAACTTGGTTTTTCAGTTTTGGTTTTTGTGTAATGTTTGTGCATGCTCACATGTATATAGGCATGTTTGCATGCACATGGGTGGAAGCTGGTATCAGTTCACCCATTACCTTGAGCCTAGATGGTCAGCTTGCCCAGGAAATCCTGTTACTCAGTTCTGAGTGCTGGGTTGAGTTTTTAGGCAGTCACTACGCCTGTACAACTTCTATGTGAGCTCTGGGGATTGGAATTCTGGTCCTCGGTCTTGCATAGCAGGTGTTTTATCCACTGAGCTAGCTCCACGGCTTTGAGTTTTAACCTTAAAGGCCTGTGTGTGCCTCTCCAAAAGCAAGGGAGACTTTTGTGATCAATCATTTCCCACCTTTTTCTTTGTTTTATTTCATGTGCATTCTGGCTGCATGCATGTCTGTGTGAGGATGTTGTATCTCCTAGAACTGGAGCTACAGACAGTTGCGAGTCAGCTAGGTGCTGGGAATTGAGCTGGGTCCTCTGGAAGAGCAGCTTGTGCTCTTAACCACTGAGCTATCTCTCCAGCCCTTTTGAAAATGTGTAGCACAGGCTGGCCTTGAACTTGTGATCCTCCTGCCTCTACCTGCTTCAGCAAATCCTTTGGGCATGCACCACCACAACTGGCCCTTATTCTCTTATGGGGTCTGTAACTGAACTTGAGCTATGTTGACAGCCAGCAAGCCTTAACAATTCTCCTTATCTCTCTTCCACAGGACTGCACACATATCAAGCCCAGCATTTTACTTGGGTCCTGTGGATTCAAAGGCACATCTTCATGCTTGCACACAAGCACTGTTACTCACTAAGGAACCTTTCAGACTTCCGACATCATTGTAAGCCCCTCCCCCCATCTCCACTGCTGTGGGGCATGCCTGCTGCTTCCTTGACTTAGAACTCGGAATACATGACTTTCTGTCTTCCTTCTTTCCATGTTCCTCCTTCCCTGCAGCTGCTGGAATTCATAGCTTGCCCACAGCTCTGTTGGTTTTTTTCTCTAAACTCCAATAAAACTGTCTTCATAGGGCTGGAGAAATGGCTCAGCGGTTAAGAGCACTGGCTGCTCTTCCAGAGGTCCTGAGTTCAATTCCCAGCAACCACATGGTGGCTCACAACCATATGTAATGAGATCTGGTGCCCTCTTCTAGTATCTGAAGACAGTGACAGTACACTCACATATATAAAATAAATAAATAAATCTTTAAAAAGAAACTGTCTTCATGTTTCCTTGTGAGTCTATTTTATCTACAAGAGAAAGAGCTTGCAAAAGAGACCCTGATTCCCCAGTAACAATTTCCCAAACATCAACAGCCTTCAAGAAACACACCTGAGACGTAGCTTACTGGTAGAGAGCTTACCTAGCTTAACCAAGTACCACCTAAAATAAATACTTCTATAGATAGAAAAACAAACAAACAAACCCCACAAAACAACACATACACGGGCTCTGACTAAGGCTTTATATCACCTCAGGAATTCAAGAACTACCACAAAAATCAGGCCAGAACCTAACTGTCCTAAATCCTGTGCTCTGGTGTAACAGGGCTCCATGACTCCCCAAGGCCCAGAGATGACTGCAAGACCTCTGACACAGCTCCCCAAAGGCTGAGTGCATGCAGCCAGGAAAAACATCCAATGCTGAACCCAGTTCCTTCTTGCAAAGAACCTGACATGAAAGGAATCCAAGAACCAGGCAGATCACACAAAGATAGATGGCGATAACTCCTGTTCTGACAACAACCGCAAGACACTGGGCAACTCTCAATTTAATGACTCTTCTTGAAGCCACACATTGAGAACACAAGCCAATAACCACTTGAGCTAAAATCTAAGAGAAGATTGGTGATTACAAGGAGCAATGGGAAGCAAGCCAGTAAGCATCGCTCAGCTACCAGGCATCATGCCAGCCCTGAGAAGCTGAGGCAGGAGATCATGAATGAAAGCCAATTGATGAGGGCAGCACACAAGTGGAGATGAGAGAACGAACAACATGGGAGACTTGGTTTCTCCTCAACCATGTGTTCCAGAGATGGCAAGCACCTTTACTTGCTGAGCCATCATGCCAGCTCCAGCCTGAGAGATAAAGGGGATCTTAGGTGACACAGTGCTGGCCTCCTATGCACAAAGCCCAGTCTCCTTCAGCTACATAGTGAGCTTGCGACCAGACACATGAGATCCCGTACCCCGAACCAACACAACACAATGAGGACAGGCAACAAGAATGCTGTGGTCAAACCTTGCTTCTTCAGCATCTGATAAGCATCTCGGATCTTGATGTCTTCTGGAAACCAGACTGTCCAGCTAAAGAGGATTTCAATAACTCTTCCTTTAACCTTCTCTGTAGCCCAGGCCCCTAGGTACTAAAGGAAACAGAAGAATTAGAGAGCTGAAGGGACTCGGGCTAGCTGGCCAACCCCCACTCCCACCTCCCACCCAAGAAATGCTACTGAAGTTCAGAGTGAGATGCCCAAGGTAGATTGGGAATGAGACACCCCAGAAGGCAAGTTCCCTGGCACCAGATCGCAAAGCCTCCTCTGGATTCAAGGTGATCCAGTCACCACCACTAATACATAAAAGCTCACCATGGAGCAGAACAGAGCACAGCGGCTCGTTCCTATAGCCCAGTGGCTCTCAACCTTCCTACTGCTGTGGCCCTTTAATACAGTTCCTCAGCTTGCAGTGAGCCCCAACCACAACACTCATTGCTATCGTATACTTGTAATTTTGATACTGTTATAAATATAAATATCTGATATGTAGATGGTCCCTAGGCGACTCCTGTGAAAGGGAAATTGACCTCCAAAGGGATTGCAACCCACAAATTGAGAGAACCACTGCTGAAGTCCCAGTAGCTAAGATGGTCCCTTGGTAGACAGGAGAACTGCCCCAAGTTTGAAGCCAGACTAGGTCAGAACTCAACTCAACTATAGGGTGTACACTAGGTGCCAGTGGCATGTGAGTGACATAGCTTAAGACAAATGTCAGGAATAAAGGTGTAGCAGACAAGGGAAGAGGCAGCCTGAAACTTAAGTCACACCTGGCTATCACTCCGTCATCTCTACTAGGAACCCTGGACCTCATCTACAGTCTCTCACCTCCTGTAGGCCACATGGCCCACCAGCAGATGATGCCACTTTCAAGGAAACACAAAACCTGCTAACACTGGAGGGACAGGGGTCAGCTCTTTCAGACAATAGCAAGGAGCCAGCTTTTGGACAAAGGGCCCCTGCTCCCGACAGGAAGGCAGATTCTGCAGACCTGCCTCTTGCCTACAGGGTGATAAAGTTTGAAGGTGGGGCACAGGTGCAACATAGTAGGCAGGCCACGTCCAGGCACTCACCTTCGGGGACAATACTTTGATCAGCTCATTCAGGAAGCGGAACTTGGCCACTTCACTGTGGAACTTCTCCCCGCAGTGGTTCATGCATATCTCCAGCACCTGCAGACAAGGTCCCAGTGAGGGAAAGCCAGTAATCTGGGCTTGCCTTGAAGCACAACAAGCTGGCCTGGAGGCTTACAGGCCTCAGCTGCTGATGTGTGGAATCATAGCTAACTTTCCCTCAAGTCCTTTATCAAGTTCCCTGGCCTTTAGGAGAAAGAACACCATGCTGGGCTGGATTCTGGCTCAGCTGGTAGTCTTTGATAGCATGCTTGAGGCCCTCGGTTCCAGCCCCAGCAGCATACTAAGTGGATATGCACACCTGGAATCCCAGTACTTGGTAAATAGGCAGCAGGATAAGTTGTTGAAATTTATCCTTAGATGCATTACTGAGTTCAAAGCTAACCTGGACTACAGGAGCTCCTATATCAAAAAACAAACAATGATGGGGCTGGAGATAGCACAGCAGTTAACACTGGCTGCCTTCCAGAGGACCTGGGTTCAAGTCCCAGTACCCACATTGTACTATACAATCATCTGTAACCCCAGTTCTAGATCTGACACCCTCTTCTGGCCTCCCTAGGCACTGTACACACACGTGATATACATACATACCTGCATGCAGAAAAAAAACACTGATATGCATAAAATAAATATTAAAACAAAAACAAGGTCCAGATGTGGTAGAGCACATCTTTATTCTCAGCAGACCCAGGTGGAACTGAGTTCCAGGACAGCCTAGTCCACCTAGTGAGTTCCAGGCCAGAAGGGACTACACAGTGAGATCCTGTCTTTTTGGTTTTTGGTTTTTGGTTTTCGAGACATGGTTTCTCTGTGTAGCCCTGGCTGTCCTGGAACTCACTCTGTAGATCAGGCTGGCCTCGAACTCAGAAATCCACCTGCCTCTGCCTCCCAAGTGCTGGGATTAAAGGCGTGCACCACCAACAACAGCATCCTCGGTTTAGAAGTGCCATGTCTGGGTCCAGAAGCTCAGTGGGGTGTTTAGATGACTCTGGGCCAGTGACACTGGCCCCGAGTGCTTCCCCTCCCCAGCAGTAGAAACCTGGTACACAGTGCCAAAGAACTGCTTGCTCCACCACCCCTGACATCCAAAGGCAAACAGGGACTGCATTCCTGAACCCAGACTAGTTTTCTCTTTTCCTTTTTCTCTCTTTCCCTTCTTTGGAGACAGGGTCTCTCTATTATGCCACCCTAAGTGTACTGACCTGGACATGTAGACCAGGCTAACCGCAAACATAAAGATCAGCCTACCTCCCAAAAGCTGAGGTTAAAGGTATAAACCACCATGCCCAGCCCACAGTGATTTTTCAACATATCAAATGAATCTCTGTCTGTTTTTGAGACAGAGCCTCATTTCAAAGCCGTGGCTGACCTAGAACTCTTTATCTAGCTTAGTCTAGTGTCAAACATTCAGCTATCCCTTTGCCTCAGCCTCTAGAATGCTGGGATCACACAGGCCAGTACCACCACAATTTTTCCCCAGGCTGATCTCTAACTAGGATCCTCCTGCCTTAACCTCCCAAGCACTAGGAATACATAGCCAGGCCCCAACTTTCTTTTAAAGATAGTAAGTGGCTTTATTTTCAATTCTAGAAATAGGAAATATGACATTAAAAGAAGGGGGGCGTACTAGAGAGATGGCTCAGTGGTTAAGAAGACCTGCTCATCTTGCTGAGGACCTAGGTTCAATTCCCAGCACCCACATGGTAGTTTAAAACTTCAGATCCAGGGAAACCTGCATCTTCTTGGGCCTTTAAGGGCACCAGGCATGCATACGGTGCACATATTTACATGTAGGCAAAACACTCATACACACCGGGCAGTGGTGGCAGCACTTGGGAGGCAGGGCCAGGCAGATTTCTGAGTTCAAGGCCAGCCTGTTCTACAGAGTGAGTTCCAGAACAGCCAGGGCTACACAGAGAAACCCTGTCTTGAAAAAAAAAAAAAACCACTCATACACATACATAAAAGCAAACTTTTTTTTAAGTGTTTCCACCAATATATAACTATTCATATTAAAATTTAGACTTCTGAGTTCGTTTGGGAATGGAAAAGTTCCAAAAACACTGGACCAAACTCAGGCTTAGCAACCTTGAGCAAGGCTTGCCAGTAGCTGCCCTGTACACAGGCACAATTGCTCCCCCCCGCCTCATCTTCTATTTGTTCCCTCTGTTGGTTGCCAGCCCTGATCCAAGTTGGGGAAGCAAATGGAAGTGAATTCCTCCTTTCCTTCTCCCAAATCGGGCTCCGTGCTGTCTCAGTAATTATCTGGGAATTCCCTGAGCCTGTTGTCAATGCCTTGAAAGGAAAACTTGTCTGGTGACCTCAGTGTTCGTTCTGGAGTTGAATATGTGGGGGCTGAGTGGCCAGCCAAACTCACCGTCAGGGCATAAAGGGCTTCCTTCTCCTGTGGAGACTGGATCTTGTGGGCCAGTAGCCAGGGCGCATGTGTTGGGCTGAAAAACATTCAAAACAGACCAGGATTCTGGGTGCCGTGAACAACCTAAGCGGTCTAGTGACACACAGTAATCTCATGCTTTCCCTTGCTGAGAAAGGTGCCCCAAAGCAGAGGAGGGCACACCTGGCCGTGCGCGGGCACAAACCCGTGAGACACTGAGGCCCTCCCACCCGAGCTCTGGCTATAGTACTTGGAGCCAGCTTCTGCCCTGGTAACGGCATACTCTCCTTGACCACTCCCAGGACCCTGGCCAGGCAGTCAGAGCTCAGAGCAGCACAAACCCCATCCATCCCATGACAACCACTCAGTGAACATTAGAGCAGGAAGAGTGAAAGCTTGACAAACAGCTGACTATGTGGCACCATGTAGGTCAACATCGAGTGAATAACTAGTTCTCATTCCATTTGTAGGGGCTTTGGAAATACATTCAACAAAGCCTTGCTCTAGGGTGGAGACATGATTCAGTGGTAGAGCACATGCTTAACATGCGTAAGGCCCTGAGTCCAATGCCCATTACTGCAAAAATAAAATGAAATAAAATAAAAGCCTTTCCCTTCTTTCTCCTATAATGTATTTAAATCATACCAAATAGGAGACGGATCAGCAGTTGAAAGCACTTGGTGTGAATGCAGAGGACCTGGGTTCAGTTCCCAGTACCTACATGGCAGCTCACAGCCATCCTCAGAACACTAGTCCAGGAATCTGACCTCTTTTAGTCTTTGTAGGCATCAGGTATGCATGTAGTGCATATACATACATATGCAGACAAATGCACATTTAAATTTTTTTTTTTTAATTTTTTAAACCATAGGCAATACATCAGTGTTTTTTGTCACTGGGAAACCTAGTTTCATTTGTGTTTTATAACACAATTCAAAAAAAGAAAACTTAAGTTAAAAAAAGTCAGTCATAGGGGCCGGTGAGATGGCTCAGTGGGTAAGAACACCGATTGCTCTTCCGATGGTCATGAGTTCAAATCCCAGCAACCACTTTGTGGCTCACAACCACCTGTAATGAGATCTGTCTTCTGGTGCATCTGAAGACAGCAAATGGTGTACTTATAATAAATAAATAAATAAATAATAAATCTTTAAAAAGCCGGGCGGTTAGCCAGGCAGTGGTGGCGCACACTTTTAATCCCAGCACTTGGGAGGCAGAGGACGGACCGGCAGATTTCTGAGTTCGAGGCCAGCCTGGTCTACACAGTGAGTTCCAGGACAGCCAGGACAATACAGAGAAACCCTGTCTTGAAAAATCAATATAAAAAAAAAAAAAGTCAGTCATAGCTGGGCAATGGTGGCACACACCTTTAATCTCAGCACTTGGAAGGCAGAGACAGGTGGATTTCTGAGTTCGAGGCCAGCCTGGTCTACATAAGGAGGTCTAGGAAAGACACTGTCTCAAAACAAACAAACAAACAAACAAAAAAGCAACAGCTATAAAACAAGTTGGGTTTTTTGGTTTTTGTGGGTTTTTTGTTTTTTTTGAGACAAGGTTTCTCTGTGTAGCCCTGGCTGTCCTGGAACTCACTCTGTAGACCAGGCTGGCCTCAAACTCAGAAATCCGCCTGCCTCTGCCTCCCAAGTGCTGGGATTAAAGACGCCACCACTGCCCGGCACAAGTTGGTTTTAAATATAACAATAACAACAATAATAAACACCGTACCAATTTGCTTCAATTGTAGAGGAAAAGAGTGAAATTAGTCCCAACTACAGTCCCCAGAACAAAGACAAGTTCTCCTCCTGCTCTCAGAGTCAAGTGTGTCTGTAGAGGAGCTTACCCACTGGGGTCAGTGTTCACCTGCTCGCAGAACTTCTGGATGGCTGACCAATCCTGCTCGGCCATGCTTGGGTCTGTAGCTTTGTCTGTCGAGGAATCGATAATAAAGTTAAAGAAAGCAGAACAAAAGAAACGTGTGCCTTCTGCATAGGCTGTGACGCCATATGCTAGAGGTCAGAGAGGTGGGCAGGCAGCTGAAAGGAGCAGGGACGATGCCTGCCTGTGTTGTTCACCACAGTCAAAATGAGAAAAATAATTGGCAGGCGTACGGCCATTTCTAGAGCAGAAGTTGGTCTGTGTGTGCCCTCTTGCCAGTGTCAGGGTCATCCACCTAGCTTGGCATGTGGTTGACTTGGGCAGCGGCCACCCTCCACCACAGCAAGACAGCAGCCTGCTGCAGGGAGACTCGGGCTTGGGTGCCAGCATTTCCTACAGCATTCTTGGCTCTGGCTCGTCCACCCTTGTCCCAGCCTCGAAGATCTACTCTCAGGGATGAATTCCTCCTCTCAGAGGCCAACTCACTCTCCAAGCCTCCTCAGGAGGCCAGTGAGACAACTCAGTGGGTAAAGGTGCTTGCCACCAGGCTCAATGACTTGAGTTGGGCCCAACAGAGGAAGGAAAGAACTGACTCCAAAAACCTCTGAGTTTCACTGTGCACTGCATTTTGAGGCAAGCGCGCGCGCGCACGCACACACACACACACACACACACACACACCACTTAAAATATAATTAAAAAATAATTTTAGAAAGAACTATCAGAATTCCTACTGCAGAAAATGTCTCCCCATCCAGCCTCAGTACCAAGTGTCCATCCTTCTGACTAGGGGCTCCATCCTCAACCTAAAGTGCACTTAGTGCTTCCTACTGTGGTCACACTCATGTCACATGCAGGTCATGTGAGACTCAAAGGGCTTATCTACGGACTTCATCCTAAACACAGAGAGAACGAGACATCCTCTCACACAGGACCCTGTCTGGCAGGACCCTAATCTGCCAATCACAATTCAAACACCACCCCTTCCTACAGACTTGAGAGCTGGGGTGGAGCTCAGGTGTACAGCACTTGCCTAGGATAAAGGCCCTGGTTCCAACCCCGGCACCACAAAAGCAAAATTAAAAGAAAAAAGATTTCATCTTTTTCCCTCCCACTACACAAAATGACACACCTTGAGTCTTTCTCTCTCTCTCTTTCTCTCTCTCTCTCTCTCTCTTCTGACAGGGTCTCACTATTTTGCCTAGGCTGGATCCCAACTCCCAGGCCTCAACTCAACAGCAGGAGCAGGCTGCCATTTTAACGCCATTCCCCTCCAACCTCCACTTCCTGGTGGTGATCTCTAAGTCTTCCCTAAGTAATCACAGCCATCAATTAACGGCCTTGAACTCTCTGAATCCGATCCAATTATAAAATAAAGGAATATCGCATTTTCCTCTTGGGACTGTCATGTGATTTAGGGAGGGTGTGTCTAAAGTGCCAGCACAGAGCAAGTAATCAATAATTACTTAATTCTCAATAGTCTCCGCCTTTTCCTATAAAAACCATGCACATGCCTTACTGTGCCTAACGTGATTAAAACCCTTGAAGACAGATGCCACATCGTTCCTATAGTGCTTAGCAGAGGTATGAAATACAGACATTCCGGGACTAACCGTTAAGTGACTTCCCACTAAGACTGCCCCAATTAACTATTTAATACTCCAAAATGTGAAAGTTGATGACTGGGTGAGATGGCTCAGCTGATAAAGGCACTGCCCTCAAGCCTGGCATCCTCAGTCTGGCCCCAAGAGCCCATACGGTGGAAGAAGAACTGAGTCCAACACGCACTCACACATACGTATACAAAACTAAAATGTACCAGGTGCTGGAGAGATAGCTCAGTGTTTTAGAAGTGTGTGCTGCTCTTACACAGGACTTGAGTTCAAGTCCCAGCACCCATATTGGGAGGCCTACAAATACCTGAAACTCTAGCTTCAGAGGATCCAATGCCATCTTCTGGCTTCCTGTGGTACCTACAGTGGCATGCCCACACAGAGGCATAATTTAAAAATGAAAAACAATAAAGTGTAATAACTTTTTAAACTGTAAGTCTTGGAGCTGAAGGGATGGCTTGGTGGTTAAGAGCCTGTGGTGAATTCAGAGGACCCAACACCCATGTTGGGCCACTCGTAACTACCCCTAACTCCAGATCCAGGGTCTCCATACCCTCTTTTGGTCTCCTTGACCAAAAGTGTAAGTTGTACGCTGCCCGGCGAAAAATAAATCTTAAAAGAATAAACCAGCCAGACAGTGGTGGTGCACGCCTTTAATCCCAGCACTTGAGAGGCAGAGACAGGCAGATTTCTGAGTTCAAAGCCAGCCTGGTCTACAGAGTGAGTTCCAGGACAGCCAGGGCTACACAGAGAAACCCTGCTTCAAGAAACCAGAGAGAAAGAGAGAGAGAGAAAGAGAGAGAGAGAGAGAGAGAGAGAGAGAGAGAGAATAAACCAAATTGCCTAGTTACTCTAAGTCCAGACCATCTGTAGCTCTCTCTCTCAATAAATCATTTAACACAGTGATTCTCAGACTCAGTGCCTCAATCACCTAAGAGAGATTCTCCACTGAAATTTCAGCTTCGGAGCACAAGGCCAATAGTGACACCTCAGAGGAATTTAGTCCTGGAAGGAAAGAAAGGGCTAGCAGAGGCAGCCTAGTATGCAGAGTAATCCAGCCTTCCCCTCCCTCCCTGTCTGTGGGGTACCAGGGGTGGAGGGGGAGTCCACTGTGGCAGAGACAGGTAGAAAGCTCCCAAACCCTTAACGAGGGAAACAGCAAAGGCTCTACAAGACCTACAAGGTTGTATGTCTTTTTTTTTTAAAAGATTTATTTATTTATTATATGTAAGTACACTGTAGCTGTCTTCAGACACTCCAGAAGAGGGGGTCACATCTTGTTACAGATGGTTGTTGAGCCACCATTTGGTTGCTGGGATTTGAACTCAGGACCTTCAGAAGAGCAGTCAGTACTCTTAACCGCTGAGTCATCTCTCCAGCCCAAGAGGTTGTGTCTTTATCTGCTAGATTTCTGGGAGAGGATTCAGTCGAGGGTTACTATGACCCCAAATTGCTGTCACCTCTATTGTTTCTTTCTCTGGCTGCTAGCTAAGCAGGATACCGTGCCAATGTCCTCGGAAGGACAGACAGCAATGTTATCATTTTACCCTTTACAGCTGAGGAGACTCTGTCCCAGGCACAGAGCAAGAAAACTGTATAAACAAAAGTTAGGCGCCAGGTAGGTCAGCCTAGCCCCAAGTCCTGGTGGGAAGGTTTGGATTCTTGACATAGGCAGGGCAGAGTCCCAGGAGAAGTTTGACTCCCCCAAAGCAGGAATGAGGTAATGATCATCTTTACCTGCCCAGGTACCAGAACACAGCTACACGGATAAGCACTTAAAGACAGAATGAATCATCCGCTGTGCAGGGCGGGCCTAGCTGGCCGGCCCATGGCTGCCGCCAGAGTGGCAATTTTAGTTCTGATACACTCTGAACATATAATCCCTGACTGTCCAAGCTATTTCAGAGGTCTCAGGCAGCCACAGAGAAAATGACCCCCAGGGGACCCAGCAACTAGGTCTGACAGGTGAGAACAGCTGCTGGGATCTGTCTGAAGTAAATCTGAATCCGATAGAAGCTGGGAGGGGAAGCAAAGGGGAACAGCCAGCAAGACCCTCCAAGAACCATTTGGCAACTGTCACAGTCCTCAGGGCAGTGAGAATGGACATCCAGGCTCATTACTGATGCTGACCTTAGAAGGGACAAGAAGAACCCAAGAAACAACAACGTTGTCACATATTTGTTTTTAAAAAGTGCCCCTAAGGGCACTAAGGAAAGATGGCTCAGTGGTTAAGAGCACTGACACTGACTGCTCTTCCGAAGATCCTGAGTTCAAATCCCAGCAACCAGATGGTGGCTCACAACCATCTGTAATGAGATCTGATGCCCTCTTCTGGTGTGTCTGAAGACAGCTACAGTGTACTTACATATAATAATAATAATAAATAAATAAATCTTTTAAAAAAAAATGTTCCTAAGATTTCCTGTTCTGGTCTGGGTCAAAGGTATTAGGAGAGCAGCAGAAGAGTCCAGCTGTGGGAGTGACCAGTTGAGAAGTCATCTCAGCCAGCTGCCAAGCAACTGCCAGGGTCATTATGAGGGCGCTTGGTCACTAGAGTCAGAGTGTGATTACAAGGGGGAGCATGGAGGTTGGACCAGCTGCCCCCTCGAGGAGCCCAACTCAATTCTCCAGCAGAGCTGACTTCACAAGGAATCCTTCCCTAGGGCAACAAACTGAGGCCCCACAGTCCATCAATTATCCAATACAACCTACGGGGGAAACCTGCCAGGGCCTGTCTGAACACTGTAAGCTGGCCCGCAGGCCAGGAGAGCAGCTCAGCTCTAGGTTTCGAAATCTAAGTAGACTGCAATCGAGAGCTTCAGGGGTGGAATACAAATAGGGCAGGAAGGAAGACTGACTACCATCTGGGAGCAAGTCCAGGTGGAAGCAAGAATGAGGAGAGCCACTTAACGCTTCATTCTTAGACCGAAGTTCAAATCCACAGCAGTGACCACATCCCCTGAAAAACAGCACAATACTGGCAACATATGAAGACACCTCCCACACACACCTCCACAGGGAGCCAGCTAACTGGACTTATACTACGCTCAGACTAGAGCTCAACGTTCTTCATTAGCAAGACAGGGGGTAATGCTATATGCAGTCACATAGAACAATGATAAATACACTAGCTGACAAGGTGTTAATTTGAATCCCAGGTCTCAAGAGGCTGAGACAGGAGGAGTGCCACAAGTTCAAGACCACCTTGAGTCAAATACCCAGCCAGCCCAAGCTGCATAGCAAGACCATATCAAAACCAAAAACCAAACAAACAAATCCTGGGCAGGAGAGATGGTTGGGTGTATAAAGGCCCTTACCACCAGTTCCCCAGTAAGTTCCTCTGCTTACATGGTAGAGGGACTTATGTGTATGCAAATTTAAAAAAAAAAAAAAAACATAATAAAAAGAATGTTTTCTTTTTTTCTTTTTTTTTTGGTTTTTGGAGACAGGGTTTCTCTGTGTCATCCTGGCTGTCCTGGAACTCACTCTGTAGCCCAAGCTGGCAATGAACTCAGAAATCTGCCTGCCTCTGCCTCCCAAGTGCTGGGATTAAAGGCGTGTGCCACCACTGCCTAGTAAGAATTTTTTTCTTGAGACAAAGTTTCTCTGTGTAGCCCTGACTGTCCTGGAACTCACTCTGTAGATAAGGCTGGCCTCAAACTCAGAGATCCACCCACCTCTGCCTCCTGAGTGCTGTGATGAAAGGCCTGCTCTGCCCAGCTTTGGTGGTGGGGAAGGGGTATAGGCGCTGTCCTTTGTATGTTTCGGTAACAGCTTCCTCATGCTGCTTTGGGGAACTATCTCTTCTCAAACCAAAATCTAAAGTTCAGCTAGGCCTCATCACTGCCCTCTTCCACCCCACTAGTCTGGTAATCTTCCCATGATATCCTCTTGATCAGCCAGATCTCAAGATCACAATCTAAGCCATCAGGTCCACAGACCGAACAGTAACTTTTGAAAAATCACTGTGAAATGAGACATTTCTGCAGTGAATGTAGCAGGGAGCAGAGATCTGAGCAAATCCAAGAAACCAAACCTCAAGGGCAGGATGGAGCAGTGCTGGGTTAGGCCTGGCAGTATGGAGCAGTGCTGAGTTAGGCCTGGCAGAATGGAGCAGTGCTGGGTTAGGCCTGGCAGGATGGAGCAGTGCTGGGTTAGGCCTGGCAGAATGGAGCAGTGCTGGGTTAGGCCTGGCAGGATGGAGCAGTGCTGGGTTAGGCCTGGCAGGATGGAGCAGTGCTGGGTTAGGCCTGGCAGGATGGAGCAGTGCTGAGTTAGGCCTGGCAGGATGGAGCAGTGCTAGGTTAGGCCCACTCCTACTCTGAGCCTTTCTTCCTCTCTTTCTGGGTTTCAGCCTCTATAACTGACATCTTAGGCCTGAATGTATGTGATAGGCTGTGCTCTGCATTCCTGCACATTTAAGTTCATCTTAGGCTCCACCCATTAGATGTCAATTATACACCTGACCTTGCCAGTCCTGACACCTCAAGGTGCCTCCAGACCTGTCCAGCTTCTCAGGATGTGGGGAGGGGGCCAATCAGAAGCCCCCTCCGCTTGTCTATCCCCATTCCCCCCACCAGTTGGGATGTTGGGAGTGTTGACTGCTCTTCAGAAATGTGTATAGCAGGGGCTGGGGACCTGGCTAGTGCTTATTGCACAGGTGTGACTGCCTGAATTTAGATCCCCGGCAACCACATAAAAAGGCAGGCATGACTACACACATCTGTAATCCCAGCAGCAGAGGGCAGATCTCAGGGGCTTGCTCCAGTTAGCCAACCAAGGCAAACCAGAGAGCTTCAGGTTCAAAGTGAGACCTTCCACAAGTATCTGCACAGCCATGTTGTGTGTGTGTGTGTGTGTGTGTATACACGTGCACAAGTAGGGACAAGAGTTGGAGAAGTTCATAGCATGGTCAGGCAGGTGTGTCGCTGAGCAGCAGGATGTAGCAGGGGTCTAGACAGGATGGAAAGAAGGCCATTGGCAAATGTTAACCTCTATCTTCTCCTTAGAGTCACTGGCAGGATAAAAATGTTAGTACATTTCTTATAAAAGTGGATTGTTGGGCTGGAGAGATGGCTCAGCGGTTAAGAGCACTGACTGCTCTTCCAGAGGTCCTAAGTTCAATTCCCAGCAACCACATGGTGGTTCACGACCATCTGTAATGAGATCTGATGCCCTCTTCTGGTGTGTCAGAAGACAACTACAGTGTACTCATATAAATAAAGATAAATAAATAAAAAAAGAAAAAATGTGGATTGTTTTGTTGTTGTTTGTTAGACAGGGTTTCTTTGTGCAGTCCTGGCTGTCCTGGAACTCCCTCTGTACACCAGGCTGGCCTCGAACTCAGAGATTAGCTTGCCTCTTGCTTCCCAAGTTGGGGATTAAAGGCCTGTGTCACCACACCCAGCTACACAATTTTATAAAATGTTTAAAATAGTACCTTATACTATAGTGTATAGTAACTGCCCAATAAACTGATTTATGGAAAGAAAGAAAGGAAGAAAGAAAGGAAGAAAGAAAGAAAGAAAGAAGAAAAGAAGGAAAGAGAGAAAGAAAGGCAGGCTCAGAGTAGGAATGGGCCTAACCCAGCACTGCTCCATTCTGCCAGGCCTAACCCAGCACTGCTCCATCCTACCAGGCCTAACCCAGCACTGCTCCATCCTACCAGGCCTAACCCAGCACTGCTCCATCCTGCCAGGCCTAACCCAGCACTGCTCCATCCTGCCAGGCCTAACCCAGCACTGCTCCATCCTGCCAGGCCTAACCCAGCACTGCTCCATCCTGCCAGGCCTAACCCAGCACTGCTCCATCCTGCCACTAAGGTTTGGCTTCTTGGATTTGCTCAGATCTCTGCTCCGTGCTACAGTCACCACAGAAATGTCTCATTTCACAGTGATTTTCAAGTTACTGATCTGCACAGACCAGCTGTGCACCTGGGCTTCATGTTTTGATTTTCTTTCAGCACTCCTGAACTTCCTTCCCCACCTTCCTCAAGCCCACAGCAGTGAAAAGAACTTACTAGTTTGCATGTGCAGCCACCTTTATCTCCTTCCCCAGGCAGGCACCAAGGCAAGCTGCTCTTCTCCTCTGCAGACCACACCCTGACACTCCCCATTCAGACTCCTAGGGGCTCTTAACACCTCAAAGCCCCCTTGCAGTGACTAAACACAGGCCTTAGAATCCAAGAAGGGGAGTTCCCCACAGAAACCACATAGAGGGCTTATGTGACCTCTCCATTATTCTCAAATTCCCACTGGATGCCCCCTCCTTCCTCTCACAGCCAAGCACAGGAAAAGGACATTTCACCCCCTCCCTACAGATCATCCCACTGTCCTTCAACACACCTCTCTGAAAGTTGTTACCACCTTTGAAAAACCCAAGGAATGCTACAACCAAAGGTTAGCTCCAGCATGGGGGTGATACACACTTTTACTCCCAGCACTGGGGAGGCAGAAGCAGGCAGATCTCTGAGTTTGAGGTCAGCCTGGTCTAGGGCGAATTCCAGGAAACCCAAGTCTTTGCATAGCTGAGGTTTCAGACAGGCTCTTAAATATCCACTAGCAGCTGCTGGCTCTTACCCTACCCAGCATACAATCCCATCCCCACCACCACCAACTCCAATCTAAGCCTGCTGTTCCCCATCACTTCACAAGCCTTCTGTTTCCACCATTTTCCTTAAAGCTCTCTAGATAACCTTTTACCAGATTCAAAGTTCCCCTCCCTCCAGTCTCCATTTTGAAGCAGCTATTGGCCACACCCCTCTCTGTGGCTCTTCCCAGAACAGCTTTCCCTGTCTGCTTTTGAACCTTCAGGTTACTAGTCCCATCTGCTGGGAAATACCTCCTGGTTCCAGCTCCAAAGCTCTGTTCTACACACCCACAGCAGCCTGGCTCTCAAAACCACCCTTCCACCCTCCCTGGATGCCCACAGAGCCTCTTCCTAGCTGCCTTGCAAGAATTTCAAACTTCAAAATACATACAACTTTGAACTTCATTACACAATTGCTCCTCCACAAAGGTGGGGCATCTGCAACTACTTTTGATCCCTGAAACCAAGGATCCTTCATACATTCATCTCCTAAGTCCCTATGCACCCCAAAGGCAGGCCGTGTCCGTAAGGGCTATTCCTTTCTGGGTTTTGTTTATTGTTTTGTTGTTACTGTTTGGTTTTTGCCTGTATAGTTGGTTTTGTTTTGTTTTCCTAGACAGGGTCTTACTGTGTAATTCTAGCTGTCCTGGAACTCACCACGTAGATCAGGCTGGCCTCGAACTCACAAGATCCACTGGCTTCTCCCTCACAAGTACTAGAATTGAACTAGTGTGCACTGCTACAGCCCTGCTCCGGATTCTTTTTTAAATCAAAATAATGCGCATGCACTTGTGCTTACTTTAAACCCTGCTAATGGGCTCAGCTAATCCTTTCTACTCCTGATCCCCACTGCCTTCATTCCTATTGTACCACCATCACCCCACCCCAGCTATCTTAAGACCTTATATCTACTCCAAGTCTGAAGTCTCACCCTCAACCAACTCACCATGTAGACTGCATGTGGTGCTTTCAATAAAGGCTAAGCTGTCTCCAACAGCTTCTCCTACATGTTGAAATAGAAAGTTATTGGCCAGCAATGACTCACTAGATAAAGGTGCCTGTAACCAAGCCTTGTGGCCTGAGTTCGAGCGCTGGAATCCACAGAAGAGCGTACGGAGAGAAACGACACCCCCACCCCTTCCCCAGCCAGGAGCAACACGCCCCACCCCAAATACACAAAATGTAATAAAAAATTTAAATAATACAGTCCCTTCTGCAGTGCTCATGCTCTTCCTACTTCCATTAGTAAATTAGCCTGAGATCTCTTTTCTGGATTCTCTGGTCTTTAAGCTTTGCACTCCCAGCCAACAGGCCTACTCGTTCCCAGAATGTTCTACATTCTCATCCTGAGTTTTTGCAGTTTCCTGTTTGGAATATGGCCTCCTCCATTGTCCACACAAACACTGTATACCAGCTATGTATGACAAGCCCCAGGTAAACAAAACAGCCCCTACAATGTTCAACAAGCGCCCCTCCTCCAGCTTCTGTTAACGGAGGTGCTGTTCTGGTAGCCAGTAGCCAATGAACATACCTTTGTGAGCAATGTCCCAGTGTTACCATCTATCTCAGTGCACCCAGCGCGCAGTGGAGCCCACACAAGGGGTAGATTCTTTATCCTCTCTGAACCTCAATTCCTCAGATAAAGCGAGAACCTTTAGAACCGCACCCCCAAGGACCACCGTTAAGCTAGGACAAGGAACAACTACGACTGGCCAGAGCAAACGTGCACCAAGAGGCATAAAGGCTGGTTTTGCCCTTAAAGGTAGCAGCCACTTAAGTAAGCTCTTAGACTCAATGATCTGCAAAAAAGCTGCGTAGCCCACACGGGTCTCGGGTTAATAAACCCAGGTACTCTCGGTCTGCGACCAGACTAACAATGGCTGAAACGCTTTCTGCACAGTGCTTGGCACAAGAGATCGCGAAGCATTCGCGCTACAGCTGTTAAGTGGTGCCGCTGGGCCACTGAGCCGTCTGAGGTCCCCAGAATCCCCTGGGTATGCCTCGAGGCCCCCTCCCACCGCGGAGGACAACCAGGGCGGCGGGAAGCAGGATCACGTGTGGCGCGATGCTACTCACTGAGCCACAGCTCCAGCGCCGCCGCTGGCCCCGGGGCGCTCTCCGCCGACTCGGTCCCTGCCGGGGATCCGGTCCCCGCTGCCACTGCAGTCGCTGCCATCTGCCCAGCCCAGCGCTGCGTCCGCAGTCACTCCTGCCCAAAAGCTGCAGCCACCGCCGCCGCCTAGCCTTCTCTCCAGCTGCCGACGCGGCAGACACGAGAGGCACGTGACGGGGCGGGGCCTACTGGGCACGCCCATCTCTGGGCCCAGTCCCGCCCCCATGCACCTCCTCCAATTCAAGTGGTTGATTTTTCTTGTTTTGTTTTTGGTTTTTGGTTTGTTTTTTGTTTTTGTTTTTTGTGCAAGACCACTTGAAAGGTCAAAAGCCAAGCTAGCAAGGTATTATCCCCTCTTCAGAAGCAGGGTTCCCAGGTAAGATACTGGATGCCTGGCTAAATCTGAATTTCAGATGAAGAATCATTCTTTCAGCATTTTTATTTATTAGGGTCTTCCCAGAGTATCTTCCATTATGGTTTCTTCCACACATTTTTTTATGACACATTACACCATAATTCATAAAACACTTTTTATGAAAAGATACTTTTCTTAAAAAACAGGTAGTGGTTCTCACACCCTAAGAAGTAAACACATGGGGCTGGTGAGATGGCTCAGCAGGTAAGAGCACTGACTGCTCTTCAGAAGGTCATGAGTTCAAATCCCAGCAACCACATGGTGGCTCACAACCACCCGTAATGAGTTCTGACGCTCTTTTCTGGTGTGTCTGAAGACAGCTACAGTGTACTTACATATAATAAATAAATAAATCTTAAAAAAAAAAGAAGTAAACACATTAAATATATATAAACATACCTTTTTCTAATTGTTTTGAGTTAAGGTCTCATGTAACCAGTTGGCTTTGATCACTACATAGCTGAGGAGGACCCAGAACTCTTGGTCATCTGTGGTGCAAACTTGATTACAAGCATGTGTTACCAGTACAGCTTTGTTAAGGTTTTTGTTTTTGCTTTTGAGAAAGGGTCTCTCACACTCATTAGTCTAAAACAAATCTTAGCCTCAACGATATAAGCTAAGATATCCTAAAAACCTATAGTAAAATCGTTTTGCCTCAACTTTCCAAAAGCTAGAACTACAGGTATGAGCTACCACGCCAGCCTAACATGAAATATTTTATTTTATTTAACTCTCAAACTTAAATAAAGGAATCAAGAAGATGTTGTATTAATATGTCCGAAAGAAAAGCCAAAGGGAAAAATCTATGTAAAAATAAAAGACTGTTGAAACAAATATACAAATGAGCATCAAACTGGCTCCAGCCAGTGGAGAAAGAGGTCTGTCCAGTGGACGGGATTAATATGCATGTCTAGAGGTCAGGATAATGTTGCCATTGCTGTCAATGATCTACCAACTCTACTAAGTCTGAAGGAGGCCTCAGCCTGGAAGGCAGTCAACACGTACAAGGTCCCTCCGAAGCACTAATTCTACCCCACTGTCCCTGTCATTCCCCACCCTCAATGCCATACCCCCAGTACCCCAATACACACACACACACACACACACACACACACATACGAGCGTGCGGAAGGATTTTAATTTGCATAGATCTGGGTCATCAGCACATCAAATGGTGTTTGGCATACCAATAAGTATCTGTTGAATGGACACATAAATAGTGGGAACCGTAAGAGGTAACTCTAGGACTTTAGGCATATCATAACCCCAAATGTACAAACATTTATTTTTAAGTTTTTATTTATTTATGTATGTATGGGTGTTTTGCCTCCGTATATATCTATGCACCACATGTAAGCCTAGAGCCTGAAGAAGCCAGAGAGTGTGTCAGACTCCCTGCAATTGGAATTGTAGACAGTTGTGAGCTGCTAAATGGGTGCTAGGAATTGAACCTGGGTCCTCCAGAAGAGCAATACATACTCTTGACCACTGAGCGATTTCTACAGCCCTATTTTTAATCTTTTAAACATTATACATAAGTGTATGCGTATGTGTGATATGCATGTGTTGGTACAGGTACACACATGCCACAGTGTGCTTGGGGAGAGCAGAGAACAGTTTTGTGGAATTGGTTTTCTCCTCCCACCCTTCCATGCATTCTCAAGATAGAAAACATATCATTATGCTTATACGGCAATCACTTTTACCTGTGGAGCCTGTGAGAAGGCTGCGAGTATTTACGTTTAAATGGACATTTGCTATCCTGGCCAGGACGGTACACACTTGTAAACCAAGCACTTGGGAGGCTGAAGCAAGATTGGGAGTCGGACTGCATAGTGAGACACTGTATCAAATAAGTAGCTCATAGTAGTTCTTACCTATAATCACAGAACTAGGAATGATGAGGCAGGAAGATCCTGAGTTTGAGGCTAACCTAGGTCTACATCAGTGAGACCCCAAATCAAGAAAAACAAGAACACTTGGTGTGATATAGCTCAGTTTCTAACTAACTCTATCCACATACCTGACATGCTGGTGTCCTTAACAACCTTTAACACTAGCATCATGAAACTACACACGTGCACATGTGACAAGAGACTGCTCTCTGTGTGAAGCTCCTAGCTGATCTAGTTATTTTTCTTAGACAACTCAAGCTGCTGCAGTAAAACATCACACACTGGTGTCTTTACCAATGGACATTTATTTCTCTCTGTTGACTGGAAGCTTGATACCAAGATGCCAGAAGGCTGAGCCTCGGCGTCAGAGTGTCTGGAGAAGGCAGATGTTCTGGATTCTTCCTGTGGTGTGTCCTCACTTGTGGAGAAGAGACAGAAAGCAGCCCTCTAGCTTTGTTTGCTCGGTTTCTGGTTTTTGAGATAGGATCTTAACTCCCCACCTCCCGCCCCCTGCAATCTTCTATCCCTCCCCAGTGCAGGAATTACAGGCTTGAGCCACTACAAGAACAGAATCCTCTGGTTATAAAGACATCAATCTCACGGAGCACCTTGCCCCTCACAACCTCACGTAAACCTGGTCACCTTACCAGGGCCCTGCCTCTAAGATCACAATGGGGGTTAGGGGATTCAGCACAGGCAAGGGGTGGGGATCTATTTCATTACATTACCCAGGGTAAGGAAGATTTTATTCCTTAATAAAATTGTGTTGTTAGAATATCTGTTACCTGACTTGAGTCTTTTGGGAATCCTTTCACATCTCTGCAAACTATTGATAATTTAAAACAATGGGGAATTATTCTTACCCATAGACTTGCAAATGAATACTGTCCAGGCAACACACAAGCCCCTTCCTGTAGAAAAACCAGTTCTATGACCATTTGCATATTTATTTCAATATTTTTAGTCTAGAGACTGTTCTTTGGATTCTCCTTTGAAGTAGTTTTAAAATCTCACCAGTTTCTTCATCGATTTTTTTAAAGACAGGATTCCTGTAGCCTAGGCTAAACTCAAACTTGACGTATAATGGAGGATGGTACACTACCATGCCTGGTTTATATAGTGCTGGGGACTGAACCCGGGGCCCTGTGCATGGTGGTCAATCACTGTGCCAGCTGATCCCCAGCCTCCCTTCACTACATTTTTCCCTTTATTATTCTTTTTTTTTTTCCAAGACAGGGTTTCTCTGTGTAGCCCTAGCTGACCAGGCTGGCCTCGAACTCAGAAATTTGCCTGCCTCTGCCTCCCAAGTGCTGGGATTAAATGCATGAGCCACCACTGTCTGGCACTCCCTTTATTATTCTTAACAGTTCATCTCTTAAAAATTCTAGGACTGGGGTTGGTGAGATGGCTCAGAGGGTAAGAGCACTGACTGCTCTTCTGAAGGTCCTGAGTTCAAATCCCAGCAACCACATGGTGGCTCACAACCATCAGTAATGAGGTCTGACACCCTCTTCTGGTGCAGCTACTGTGCACTTACATGTAATAATAAATAAATATTAAAAAAAATTCTAGGACTGAGTGCATACTCTTGATCCCAGCACCTGGAGGCAGAGGCAGGAGGATCTCTATGAGTTCAAGACCAGCCTGGTCTACATGAGTTTCAGAATAACCATGGCTACTAGAGACACCTGTCTCAAGAGAGAAAGAAAGAAAGAAAGAAGGAAGGAAGGAAGGAAGAAAGAAAGGAAGGAAGAAGGAAAGAAAAAAGAAAAGAAGAAAAGAAGGAAGAATAAAAGAAAACAATTCTAGTTAGGCAGTGGTGGTACACACCTTTATTCCCAGCACTCAGGAGACAGAAGGTGGTGGATCTCTGAGTTCAAGGCCAGCCTGGTCTTAAGAGAGAGTTCCAGAGCAGTCAAGGCTACACAGAGAAACCTTGTCTCAAAA
>NW_022196904.1:111085766-111104329 GCF_008632895.1 Mastomys coucha
CCCTCTTCTGGTGTGTCTGAAGACAGCTACAGTGTACTTACATATAATAAATAAATCTTAAAAAATAAAATAAAATAAAATAAAAAGAAAAGAAAAGAAAAGAAAGAGAAAAGAAAGGGAAGGTCTAGGACTGAGAATTTAGCTCAGTAGTAGACTGTTTGCCTAGCATGCATAAGAACGTGGCTGGAAGCTGCAGGACACAAAAACAGGGGCAGTAGTTGTAAGGATCTCAGGAAAGAGCTTTCTAATGTCCAAGGCTAGCACAATTTGAGCAGCAAAATGAAAGGCAGGCTTGGTGTTGTATAGCTTTAGTCCCAGCACTTGAGAGGCAGAGGCAGGCAGATTTCTAAATTCAAGGCCAGCCTGGTCTCCATAGAGAGCTCCAGGACAGCCAAGGATACCAAGAGAGTCCTTGTCTCAAACAGGAAAAAAAAAAGTTGCCTTGGATTATAACCTTTAGAATAATATAAACATGCACAGTTGCTATGGATCTGAATGGCTGGGTGCATGGAGGGAGGTGACTGACTTCTCCTGAAGAGGCTTCCCTGTAATTCCTGTCATTTCTGCAATTGTACCCCTCAAGAAGGCAAATAGCAGCCGTCTTCCAAAGAGTACTGGTTCTTTTTTCTACCTGCCTTCTCTACCCCATCCCACCCTTCCAACCCCCAACACCAGATAGTAGAGGAAGAAGGTTAGAAAGGGAAGGGGACGTCTGTATCGCCAGACTACTTCCTGCTGATGAGTGATGTCACATTCCTTGGGGCAAGTTAGATCTTTGCTGGCAGGAGATCTAATTTCTTCTTCTTGCCTCTTTTTGGTGAACTATTCAACAAACCTCAATGAACCTCAACAAACCGTAACAAACCACAGGCAACCAGCAACTCCCCTACCAGGGCTCTAGCATTTATCTATCCTCTGAAAAGTCCCCAGAATTCCAAACATCACACACTGGCAAAAACTCTCTGCAGTTGGCAAAACTGCCACGCCTTTGCTAGAACACAAGGCAAGTCAGCTGCTGTAGACAGTCAGAAGCAGCTCCATATCCCACACCTGGGATTAAAACAAAAATCACTCTTATAGTTCTGCTTTAAAAAAAAAAAAAAAAAAGCAAAATGCTCAGGGGCTGGAGAGATGACTCAGAGGTTAGGAGCACTGACTGCTCTTCTAGAGGTCCCGAGTTCAATTCCCAGCAACCACATGGTGGCTCACAACCATCTGTAATGGGATCTGATGCCCTCTTCTGGTGTGTCTGAAGACAGCTACGGTGTACTCATATAAATAAAATAAATAATTCTTTAAAAAAAAAAAAACCCACAAAATTCTCACTACATACCAGAGCTCTGTAAAAAGATAAGGTAATTGTATTAGTGGTTTGTTTACATCAGACTCCTGCATAAAGAACAAGTACCTGGAAACATTGTAAAGAAGTCGATTAAAATCATCAGCCAAAAGCCAGGCGGTGGTGGCACACACCTTTAATCCCAGCACTTGGGAGGCAGAGGCAGGTGGATTTCTGAGTTCGAGGCCAACCTGGTCTACGGACTGAGTTCCAGGACAGCCAGAGCTACACAGAGAAACCCTGTCTAAAAAAAACCAAAAAAAAAAAAAAAAAAAAAAAAAAAAAATCATCAGCCAAGGAGCAAAATCTGAACAGAAAGTATCTTGCTTCCATATATGATAAACTTTGTATGTTTATTTTAAAGACTGACAGTACTAGCTAAGCAGAGTATGTTAAGCAAGACAAAATTTTTGGTTAGAAACAATTTAACAAGGTAAATTTCTTTTTTCTTTTTATTTTTGTTTTTTTTTTTGTTTGTTATTTTTGAGACAGGGTTTCTCTGTATAGCCCTGGCTGTCCTGGAACTCACTCCGTAGACCAGGCTGGCCTTGAACTTAGAAATCCACCTGCCTCTGCCTCCCAAGTGCTGGGACTAAAGGCGTGCACCACCACTGTCTGGCAATATTCCTAATTTTTAAAGAAATTCACCTTGCCGGGCGGTGGTGGCACAGGCCTTTAATCCCAGCACTTGGAGGCAGAGGCAGGCGGATTTCTAAGTTCAAGGCCAGCCTGGTCTACGGAGTGAGTTCCAGGACAGCCAGGACTATACAGAGAAAATCTGTCTTAAAAACAAAACAAGGGCTGGAGAGATAGCTCAGTGGTTAAGAGCACTGACTGCTCTTCCAGAGGTCCTGAGTTGGATTCCCAGAAACCACATGGTGGCTCACAACCATCTGTAATGAAATCTGATGCCCTCTTCTGGTGTGTCTGAAGACAGGTACAGTGTACTCATATACATAAAATAAATAAATCTTAAAAAAAATTAAAAAAATAAAAACAAAACAAAACAAATAACAGAATAACCTAGAGGAGTCCTGATGAGAATCCAATATTGTTAGCATAGCAGGAGACAGAGGCCTCCAACAACCAGACCAATGACTCATTATAATGAACATTTGCAAGTAAAGAAGTAGGAACAAAAATGCGTATATATTATGTGACACTGCAGCGTCCACGAGAGCGGTTTTTCTTCTTTTTCCTTTTTTCTTTCTTCCTTCCTTCCCTTCCTTCTTCTTTCTTCCTTTCTTTCCTTCTTTCTTTCTTTCTTCCTTTCTTTTACAAGGGTGGAGGGCAAAAAGGGACAGGGAGATGCATGGGATTGGGGTACACAATGTGAACGTCATAAAGAATCAAAAAGTTAAAAGAAAAAAGAATACTGCCAGAGACAGTTTCTACCTTGTCAAGAGCAAATGATTCACTTTACAAAGTTTTCTAAAATTAACCCTGTTATCAGAAACTTTTCCTCCTGCCCATGTATAAATCCCTAGGTCACTGCATACTGATAGCAATCACCATATTTCTTAGTGCCATTCTATTTAAAAATAGATTGGTTGTGAAGCAAGATAACCACATTAAATGGGCTTTTGACCTTTTTATTTTTATTTTTATTTTTATTTTTTTGAGACTGGGTTTCTCTGTATAGCCCTGGCTTGTCCTGAATCTCACTCTGTAGACCAGGCTGGCCTCAAGCTCTGAGATCCTTCTGCCTCTGCCCCTGTCTCTTTCTCTGCCTGAGTGCTGCGACTAAAGTCCTGTACAGCGCTCCTAGCAGCTTTTGTAACTTCTTAGAAAAAACGTAAGGCTCTCTTGCTCTGTACCCTCCCTCCTTCCCCATTCCCTCCCCCCACATGCTCATGGCTGGCCTCTGCTTCTCTACTCTCTCCTTCTCTGCCTTTCTCTGCCTCTACTACCCTCTTAACTCCCCTCCCCATGCCCTGAATAAACTCTATTCTATACTATAAAAAAAAGAGAGAGAGAGAGAGAAAGAAAAAAAACATAAGCATCACTGCCAAAGCTTGTAGACTCCCTGTAGGCTTCAAGGTGAGAGTGTACCACCAATTAGCCCCAGAGTTCTCTATCTGAAAGACTACATTATATTCTCAAAGCACCACAGATGAGCCCCGATTGGAGAGAACCTCCTCTGCCTAAGTCGTCTGGTCCTTGACAAGTCTGAGGGCTTATGAGGGCTGATGGGTTAAGGAATATTACTTAACACAAACATTTGTTGACTATACAGATTTGAAAAAAAAAAAAAAGCCAACAACTGTCAAAGACAGCACTTGGGTATTCTGAATAACTTTCCAAAGCTGTGAGTTTGATGTCTGCAATATCTAGCATCCTCTTTTAACGAAGGTACATAATGGTTAGAGTATAGAGTCTATACTATAAACCCTGAAATTGACTTTGCTAAAAGGAAGAATTGAACGCCAGGTAAAGAGCATGAACAATTGAACTAGGATTTAGGAAACTCTCAGGCACCAACAGTGACCTGTCCTGATGATGAGCATGCTCCCACCCACATTCATCCTTACGTTACCTCTGCTCTTCCATAACCCATAGACCCACGGTTATCATGAGAAGAACTTATGAAAAGTATCAATGGAACGACCTCCTACATAACACCTGCCTGGTAGCCCTCAAGCTGTTTAGTTTGTGAAAAAACAAAAACAGAAAACCAAGAGCATTCTGAGCCTGGCCCTGAGGAGACAAGGCTGGGGCACTACAATGTGGTGTCCTGGGGCAGGATAAGGGAAGAGGATCTCTCAGGAAAAACCACGGAGCTGGGTGTGGTGATGACACGTGCCTGCAATCCCAGCACCAAGGCACCTGGGTCAGGGCTTCCCAGCTAGCCTGGGCACCAGGGTCTTACTCTTACAAAAACAAACACAAAGGTAAAACCAAGGGAATCTAAATAAATAGACTTCAGCTAATAAAATGTACAGCACCGGTTCATCCCTTGTGATAACTATACTACACTATGGTGTAAATAATGGGAAACAGAGCTAGGTATGGAAAAGTGAGTGCTTGGCATGTGTGAGAGAGACCCTCCATTTTCTTCCCAACACAAATACTAAAGATAATAATAGGAAAACGATAGGAAGCCAGGTGTGTGGCACATGTTACTCCAGTAGACTGGAAGCCGAGGCAGGAAAATCATTCAAGGGCAGACCCTGTCTCAAAATAACCATAGGACAAACTGATGATGGAAATACAGGCACTCTGAATCATCTTTTCATTTCTGCTTTGTTTTGTCTGTGAAGCAGTATCTTGCTAAATAGCTAAATTGGCCTCACACTTGCAAGCCCCTTCTCTTGGCTTCTTGGAATTACAGTCTCCCCTCCTCTGCCCAGACCCTCAGACAGTGTACCCAGGCTGGCTCCAACTTCATTGTGACCCTTCTGAGCTGCTGGTGTGACAAGGTTGTCCCATTACATACAGCCCAAGCCTATATTTCTTTTTAATTTTTACTATTATGGCTATGTGTGTGCATGAATACCTGTTGTCCAAGTTGGTCAGCAGAAGTCACCAGATCCTCTAGAACTGGAGTTACAGATAGTTGTGAGCCATCATGTGGGTGCTGAGGAACAAATCTGTCCTCTGTGGGAGCAGCAAGATTTATAACTGTTGAGCCATCTCTCCAGCCCTAGTGTTTTCATTTTAAAAAGCATAACAGCTGGGTGTAGTGGCGCACACTTTTAATCCCAGTACTCAGGAGGCAGAGGCCGAAGCAGAAGCAGAGGATCTCTGTGAGATAGAGGCCAGCCAAGTCTACATAGCCAGCTAAGATAAACGGGACAACACAGAGAGACCCAGTCTCAAAACAAACAAAAAACAACTGATAACTATTATCAATCATTAGGGATAACAGTGGATAAGGTGATGAGCACATACCTATTAATTCCAACACTAACAAGGAGGTAGGAAAAGGAGAGCTCAAGGCTCCCTTGGGCTACATAGAAGGCCTGTCTCAGAAATGCATAATAAATAATGGTAACAAACCTATGTGGGTGGCACACCCATAGTTAAGGTTATTTTCCCTCAATACCCTCAGGCGTAACAGAACCTGGCACCCAATGCTTGTTCCATAAATGAGTGAGGACAAGATTAGACCAACCCAGCCAAAGAAGGTGAAGTGTTCTCCAGACAGAAAAGATCCTTTGTCGAGGCTGGGGCTCTGCTCTAGCAGCCAGTATGAGAGAACAGAGGTCAGGGGTCGGGGGAGTAGAGGTGACTTTCCTGGTTTAGAATGAATGGCTGGCACCCTAACAATTTGCCCAGATTTGAAGGTAAAGTTGGAAATCCCAAGATTATTATAAAATGCCTAATCTGTTCTGCTGTCTAAATTTAAAAACCTGCCAGTCATGTTTATCTCACATACCTATTAACAAAAATAGTAACCACAAAAGATCTGAAGCTCCCAGGCACTGCAAGCCGTATTCTCACTAAACATAATGACTAACCTTGATTGCCACTCATGACATCTGATCCAGTTAGATGATGTGTTTAGGGCTTTTCCGTTTATTTTTATTTTTATTTTGTATATATGGGTGTTTTGCCTGCATGTATGTCCCTGTCTGTTCAGAGGCCAGAAGAGGGCACTAGGTCCTTTGGAGTAACAGACTGTTGTGTGCGGCCATGTGGGTGCTGGGAATTGAACCTGAGTCCTCTGGAAGAACAGCCAGTGCTCCTAACTACTGCACCATCTCAGTCCCTCTCAGCGCCTTTGTTTTCTTCTTCATCACCTCCTAGGCATGTGCCACCCCAAGGCCTAGTGAGTATGGTTGATTACTGCCAAGCCTGGGCATGGTGGGATCAACAGATGCTTTCTAGAATGCTAGACAAACTTCCCTAGCCTTTGTGTCTGGGCCTTCACTCACATACCTTTTGATCACCTGCTCCTAGTGGGTGCTTACTGAGCACCTACTGGGTTGCGTTTTCAGCACTGGGGATACAAGGCAGAGGAGCCTCCTGCACTTGTGGCCCTCACAATCTGACTCTTAACAAGTGGCTGCAGAATTAATTACTCACAGTCATTTCCATAATGAATTCCAACTGTGTACTATAGAGAACCAGGTGAGCATTTACAAGGAAGCTCTCAAAGTCAGTGGCTTCCTGTTGACATTGGAGTTATGGTCAGACGGTTAAGAATGAGGAGTCAAGGTGGGGGTGGACAGCACCAGCAAAGGCAGGCAGGAAGCAGGAATGCCTAAGAATCTAAGGAAGGCTGATGTGTCCAAAGACCAGGGAAAAAGAGGCTGGGGCAAGCCAAGAATAAGGAGGTCAGGAAAGCAGACAGGCAGATCTATCAGGTCCTTGGATGGTTGGATTATGGTTTTCAGTTTCAGTGTACAGTTTATTCATATATTGTACAACTATTACCAAATACTTTAATGGTTAATCTTACGTTAAGGGCCAGAGTAGCTAGTTTAGAAGTTTCTCGGTGTGTCTGTGAGGGTGTTTCTTGAAGGGATTAGAACTGGAATTGGGAGACTAAGAAAGTCAGGTGGCTATTCCCTAGGGTGTGCTCATTTAATCTGTTGAGGGACCTTAGAGAAAAATGTGGAGTTTAATTTTTCTAGGTAGCTTTAGCTAGGACCCTGTCTTCTGCTATGACTGCTTCCTAGTCTCAGGTCTTGTGAGCTACAACATGGGCTTGTGGGTGGGGGGTGGTTTGATCTCAGCTTATGTAGTCACAGGAGTTACTACATGTCTTAGGGTTTCTATTACTGCAACAAAACACCATGACCAAAATGTAAGTTAGGAAGGAAAGGTTTATTTAGTTTATACGTCCATATTGCTGTTCATCATCAATGGAAGTCAGGAGAGGAACTCAAGCTGGGTAGAATCTGAGCTGATGCAGAGACCATGGTGGGATGCTGCTTACTTGTTTGCTCAGCCTGCTCTCTTACAGAATCCAGGACTACCAGACCAGGGATGGCACCACCCACAATGGGCTGCCCCAAACCCTGCCCCACTGATCACTAAGTGAGAAAATGCCATACAGCTGGGTCTCGTGGAGGCATTTCCTCAAGGGAGGCTCCTTTCTCTGTGATGACTCCAGCTTGTGTCAAGTTGACACACAAAACCAGCCAGAACACTACCTCATACCAAGTTTCCTTTTAGATACATGTTTCTGTGAGAACTCTAATACAGACCCTCCTAGACCATGATGAGAAAACTCAGTTGTGTCTTGCCAAACTCACCTCATTCATGTCCAGTTAGCACCCTGGAGCCGTGCTCTAATCTCCCCACAGCATGCTGCCAAGGATAACCTTCCCAAAGCAAAACTGATCATGTCACTTCTCTGCTTTAACATTTCAAGGCTCCTCACCTACCCCAGAGCACCCACATCTCTGTCTTGTTCAGGTGCAGACCCAGCTGAGCAGATCCTATTCCATCTTTGAGTCTGACTAGTCTGACTGATGTATGGGAATGCTCTCTTCTCTAGCACTGATGGGCACAAAAATAGGAAGCTGAGTTGGGTGAGGATACCTATAGATGTGGCTTTGCTTTCAGGACAGAGCCACAGAAAACCACAGATGAGAAAGAAGTGACAGCTGATCATGCAGAGGCTGCTGCAGATCTAGGGCCAGGAGAACAGCAGTGGAATGACCCTGGGCCCTTACTGATGTCACTATGCCAAAAGTCCTACAACCTAGTTTACCACCGAACTTTCAGCTATGTGGGAAAAAGAAATCTTGTTTAAGCGTGTTAGAACCTGGATTTGTGTATCTAAAAGCTAGTACCCAGATATAGTTTCCTTGACAGAATGAGCCCTAAAGTTTGAAGTTATAACTCAGCTCTCCGTACAGATTGAACCATCCCTCCTAGCCATACTTCACTTTGGTCTTTCACAAAGTCATTCTCTTCCAGGTATCAGGACTCAGATCAAACCATGGGCTTTGGGCCAGACAGCTAACTACAACAGATCTTGCAAGGGAGAATTTTTTCCTGGATAGGAGGAAGTGATGTTGGGAGACTGTTCAGATTTAACACAGTTAAGCCAGCTGATGATGGTTTCTTTTGAAAGAACTGGTCTGACAGATGAAGGTTTCAAACACTTTATTCATGAGATATAATTTAATTTCCTACTGTGTATTTAAACAATGTTCCAAGTACTGTGTTTATAACCAAGAATAACAGACTTCCTGTCAGCCACAATCTCAAAATTTTAAAATAGTAAATGTAAATTTCACACATGAGTAAGTACTATGAGGAAAACATCTTGCTTTTGTGGTGCTGGGGACTGAACCCAGTACTGTGCATTCTAGCCAACAGTCTGCTACCCAGACACATCCCTAGTTCTGAGACAAAAGATAACTTGAATAAAGGAAGTATGAATGAGATTGCAAAACTGGCTGCTGAAACAGGCAGTCTCTAAACCTGTTTCCAGGACTCTCTCTGGAACAGAGAGTCCCTAAAGGAGGAAGAGTTCTTCTCTCATTACAGTGGGTGCCCTGCAGATGGTGCCATTACCTGACTGTCCCACTGACAGGATGAGGGGCAGAACAGCTGACTAGGCTGACAAGATCTTCTCCTGAGAGTCTGGACACAGAACCTTGGGAACAACTGCAGCTGCCTCAGGTCCCAGTGAATTTCTGGTGGATTTCCCATCACTCTACAGGTTGGAAATCTTGACCTTTGAGTCCTAGAGTTTCCAACGCATTCCCTGGTGGACTGTTACCTTTATTCAGTCAGCTTTACTCCTTGCAATCAAAACTGTTGGCTTCCAAGAAGGCTAGCAATGCTGATGATCTGGGTAACTGAGGACTGCAACTAACATTTATTGAAACAGAAACAACACAGCTAACAGGCAGCACTTCCACACTTCCTCTCCCTCAGCCCGAGAGCCACTGTTCTGCTTTGTTGTCTTCTCATCTTTTTGTGACTTTAACACAAGGTTCATCAGTGTTACAGCATTTGTCAGAATCAACTTAGCCTTGTTTGTTTCACCAATAGATCTCAAAAAGCTCAAGCTAGCCTCAAATTCATTACGAAGGCAAGATGGCTCATTGAGGGAGTTTTTTTTTTTCTGGGGCAGGGAGACAAGGTCTCACTATGTTGCCTTGGGTGGTCTGGAACTTGGCTCATCGAGGAAAAGTACTTGTGTTAAAAGTCTGGTAACCTAAGCCGGGCAGTGGTGGCACACACCTTTAATCCCAGCACTTGGGAGGCAGAGGCAGGTGGATTTCTGAGTTTGAGGCCAACCTGGTCTATAGAGTGAGTTTCAGGACAGCCAGGACTACAAAGAGAAACAAACCCTGTCTCAAAAAACCAGGGGAAAAAGAAAAATAAAGTCTGGTAACCTGAATTCAATGCCTGGAACCTCCACTGAGGGTTAGAACTGACTCCAAAAAGTTGACCCCTGACCTCACAGGTACACCTGCACAGTACACAGATAATTAAAAAAAATTAAATGACTTTATATGGAGTTGAGGATGGAGGATGACCTGGAACTGCTAATCCTTCATTGGCATTACAGGTCCAAGACACCATACCAGGTCTACCTGCATTTCTATCACGTCAGGAGCATTCACATTCCTGGAGCATGAGTCTATGTTCCTGTATCCTCTATCCCCTTACCCTCTTTCTCCCTCCTTTTTGGCTTTTGTAGTTCATGATGATCTTGAGCTCACCTTCTGTCTCAGCTCCACCCCAACCCCCAGACAGGGTTTCTCTATGTAACCTCAATGTCTTGAAGAGGCTGTCCTTGAACTCAGGAGATCCACCCGCCTTTGTGCCTAGAGCTCTGAGATTAAAGGATGTGCCACCACACCCAGCTTGTCTCGGCCTTTTGAAGGCTAGAATCACTGGTATGTGCTATCATACCAGAAATAACCATTTTTCATGTTCCAAGAGCAATAGTTCTGATGTCACTTAGTTAAAAGTTGGAAGGGGAGCTGGAAAAATGGTTCAGTACACTGGCTGCTCTTACAGGGTACCCAGGTTCAATTCATAGCGCCCACATGGCAGCTCATAGCTGCCTGTAATTCCAGCTCCAGGGGATCTAATGCCTTCTCCTGACCTCTATGAGGACCAGGCACATACATAACAACCAGATATACATTAAAAAAAGAGTTGGTCCAGGCATGGTGGCACTACCTTTAATTCCAATACTTGAGATAAAAAGGCAGGAGGACCTCTCTGAGTTTCAGGACTACATAGTGAGAACCTGGATCAAAATAGTTAGGTTTGGACTCTTAAAATGTCATAGGCCTGAGTTTAAATATGATGTTGTCTCATATCATATCCTAAAAGTGTTACTTTTCACAGTCTCAGTTTTTCCATTTATAACATACAAAAAAAAATAGAATAATACCATCTACTTTCTGGGGTGAGATTTAGTGATATGGAGACCTGCTTTCTTGTTTTATCCTGGACCACCTGCCTAGAGGTGTGGCCCCATCTATAGTGGGTGGGGCCCTTCCACATCAATCATTACTCAAGAAAATGTCCCACACACCAATTTTATTAAGGGTTTTTCCTCAATTAAGATTCCCTTGCGGCCAGGCGGTGGTGGCGCACGCCTTTAATCCCAGCACTTGGGAGGCAGAGGCAGGCAGATTTCTGAGTTTGAGGCCAGCCTGGTCTACAGAGTGAGTTCCAGGACAGCCAGAGCTATACAGAGAAACCCTGTCTCGGAAAAAAAACAAAAACAAAACAAGATTCCCTTGCTGGGCGGTGGTGGCGCATCCCTTTAATCCCAGCACTTGGGAGGCAGAGGCAGGCGGATTTCTTAGTTTGAGGCCAGCCTGGTCTACAGAGTGAGTTCCAGGACAGCCAGGGCTACACAGAGAAACCCTGTCTCGGAAAAAAAAAAAAGAAAAGAAAGAAAAGGAAAGAAAAGAAAAAGATGCCCTCTTCCCAAGCTGGGCATGGTGGTACATGTATTACATATATTTGATCCTAGTGCTTGGGAAGTAGAGGGCAGACCTCTAGGAGTTTGAGGGCAACCTGGGATACATGCCAAGTACCAGCCAGGACTACACAGACTTTTGTCTCAAAAAAAGATTACTGTTTCTCAGATACGGCTAAGTTTATGTCGAGTTAACAAAACCTAACCAGCACACCATTTTTTTTAAGATGTGGTTTTGTTCTATGATTTTTCTAGAGACTTTTTTCTTTTTGGTTCTATCTCTACCAAATTTCAAAAATTCTGCTTGATCTTGCAAATAAAGAACTTTTTGACGGGCGGTGTTGGCGCACGCCTTTAATTCCAGCACTTGGGAGGCAGAGGCAGGCGGATTTCTGAGTTCCAGGCCAGTTTGGTCTACAGAGTGAGCTCCAGGACAGCCAGGGCTACTCAGAGAAACCCTGTCTCAAAAAAACAAAACAAAACAAAACAAAAAAAAAAAACAAACTTTTTTTCTCCCTAAGCAAGGTTCAAAAGCCCTTTGATCCTTCCCATACTCACCTGAGCAAGGAGAAAATAACAGTTATCTACCTCTAGGTAAAAACAATCCCCAAAGCAAGTAAGAGGCTTTGAACAAACATCTGCTGCCTCACAATCCTGGGTTTGAAGTTCTAGAGTGTTTTGAGTATTGTGGCTCTGGGTGTCTCAGGAGGTGCTTGGCTGGGGCTGAAAGTCCAGCTTCCAATATGGTTCACTCACATGGCAGATGGCTCTGATGTCATGTGGACCTCTCGAGACATAAGGGCTTGAGCTTCAAGACCTGGAAGCTGGCTTTCCCAGAGGTGCAGATGTAAATCAGAAAGAAGCTGCAAGGTCTTATGATCAAGCCTCTACCACACCCTCACATCCTGCCCTCCTCAGGAGAGTAAGCGTAGCTACAGAGACTGCTCACTCTGAGGAAGCTACACATCCTGCTGGGGTCTTGTACCTGGTCACCATCCTACTTATACTACTCCAAGTTAATCAAGACTTCAAGAAAGGAAATCTGATTTCAGGAATCTGAGTACAAAGATGTATAAGCAATGGTGGACATAAGGGCAGATATGATGAAAGACACCAACAATACCTCAAAGTATCAGGTCTGAGGAACTGGAAGAAAACAGATGACCTTCAGGGAAGGAGACAGAGCTACCTAAAGCTCAAGGACAAGGAGTAACCCCAAACACAAGTGCTTACCCTGCTGGAGAAGTAACTTCTTCCTTTACAATCCAGAAGGAAAATCTGCTGTCTAGTTGGCCCTGCTGGTGTCCATTACAGTTCCAACTCCTTATGGAGTCTGAGATTGGGATGTATGAATCCAGGCTGGAACTGAATTGTCCTGGGCTAAACTGTGTCCTACAGACTATTCCAAATATAGAAACCTAAACCCCAGTATCATACAATGTGGGAGGCATTTGAATGACAGACCTTTATCTAGATTGACTGGACCTTGAAAAAGACAAGGATACTCTGAAACGAACCAGGGACAAGTGTGCACAGAGGAGGACACTTGTGGAAGGTGGAAGGTGGCTGTCTGCAAGCCAGGAGTGGCTACCATAGGAAACTGACCCTACGACAATTACCTTGGACGTGCAGTCTCTAGGACACTAAGCAAATCTTTAGTTTAAGTCACCATATTATGTGGTATATTGTTATGCAGCCTAGTGAACCAAGACCTCAGCCCTCTGTACTATTTTGGAATGTTGATCTTTTCTGTAAGCCAGCTCCTAACACGAGCTGTAGAATGTGGCATGAAAACCAACCCAATGGGCTAGAGAGATGGCTTGGTGATAAAGCACTGGCTGCTCTTCCAGAAGACCTGGCTTTAATTCCAAGTATCCAAATGCTAGTTCAAAGCTGTCTGTAACTCTAGTTCCAGTTCTAGTTCTAGTGTTACACAGGCATACATGGAGGCAAAACACCTTTACATATTAAAAAAAAAAATCTTTAAAAAAATAGAAAAGAATCAAGACATGAGTTCAAGCTCATCCTTCTCAGAGTCAACAAGGTGAAACAGGTGGGCTCCCCGAGGGCAGCTGATGAGAGTACTCAGAGAGCTTGTTTCTGCTGCTGTTTGTCCTGAAAGGGTCCTAAGAGGTCCCGGGCCTCCTGCTCTCCTCAGAAGTCAGTTTCCATGGATAGAGGCTCTCAGGGTCACCTCGATGGTCCCATGTATCAAGGTTCCTCGATGGTCCTTCTCCCTAGCTAGAAAGCACCTTCTGGATTCGTTCCCGTACTTCCTTTGGGCCCAAGGACACTATCATCTCAGCCACAGGGGGTCCTTGCTAAGAAAAGAGAAAGAAAACACTGTCTATTTTGCCTCAAAGGAATTCATGTCTAGTTTCCATTCCTCCATCTGTAGAAGACAACTACAGGCTAGTCCTAACCCACAGCCTGCAACCCAGGGCCGAGAGAGCTTGTCTTTATTGTATTTTCTTTATCTAGGTCATTTGTGTTGTTTTTGTTTTATGTTTGCAATGCTGGAGATCAAGCCTAGAGCTCAGGAATGGTAGGTAGATGCTTCGGCACTAAGCTACAACCCACTCTTACTGGGTTTTCTCCACACAGCTGGTTTCCATGAGCCTGTTTTTCTACCTTTATTATTCTTAGTGATATCCATGGAGGCAGGGATCATATGTGTTTTGCTCACACCATGTTCACTTGTGATGGTTACATCACAGCACCTGCGCATGTAAGATGCTCAGTGGGCAAATGAGAGGAATGATAGTGTTTCATCAGCTTATTATTCCCTGGAGGGGCCTTAGTGCCAGACTGTTGAGCATTAGCTGGAAGGGTCAATGAGGGCCTAGAGGCAACAATTCGGCTCAAGTCCCATCTCACCAGCTGTCCACTGAGGGCCATCCGGAGGAGCTTCATCATGCTGCTATGCTTGGTGCCTTCCAGACCTTCTGACAGCTTCTTCAGTTCTCTGTTCACCACATCCTGAGTTAGACTTAAACCAGGTCTTTCTAAAAGCCTAAAAGAGAGCCAGTCTGAGCCAGGCATGAAGGTACACATCTTTAATCCCAGAACTCAGGAGGCAGAAGCAGGAGAATCTGAGTCTGAGGTTAGCCTGGTCTACAGAGTGAGTGCCAGGGCTGCACAGAGAAACCCTGACTCGGCAGGGGATGGGGGTAGAGAGTGAGTGGAATATTGATCCAGGGTGGGAGAGGAAGCTTCAGAAGACTGTTAATCGGGCTGTTGAGGTGGTTCAGTGGTTAAGAGCACCGACTGCTCTTCCGAAGGTCCTGAGTTCAAGTCCCAGCAACCACATGGTGGCTTACAACCATCTGTAATGGGATCTGACCCCCTTTTCTGGAGTGTCTGAAGACAGCTACAGTGTACTTACATATACTAAACAAATAAATCTTAAAAAAAAAAAAAGAAGACTGTTAATCACCTACAGCACTAACAGTGTACCGAGGGTAGGGAACTTCAGTACATTAATCTATTATTACAGGTAAACTGTGATGGAACCACATATATAGGTGGCTTAGGCAAGTAGTAAGATACACACCACTCAAAGGATACCAAAAAGCCAGTGAGATGGCTTAGTGGGTAATTCAAGCCTGATGAATTGAGCTCAATCCTCAGATCCCACATTGTGGAAGGAGAGCTAACTCCTCCCAAGTTGTTCCCTGACTTTTACACTCATGTGCCATGGCATGTGCCCTCTCCATGCACACAGAGTAAATAAATATCAAAAATAAAAATAAGAACTATAATAAGAGAATTTACTAACTGTCATGTAGTCCCTATGTCTCACCAATAACATAGGGACAATAATAGCATCTATACTACATAGAGAGGTGACAGAGAGCTAAAATATAACCAGCACAAAGTAAAGCCCTAAATTTACAGTAAATGCTCAAAAATATTAGATACTATGTTTCAATAAAAGCTTAAACTTAGCTAGCATTTACTACACCAAATGGCTCACAGATACTGCAGGAGAACCTAAAATGAAAACTTAGAATACGGGATGCAAGAATGGGTAATTCCTGAGGAATTACTTGAAACAGCTTCAAGATTTGTCAAGGAAAGGAAGCACAGAGGAATAGACATAAAGTAATAGGAAATACCAGCTCCAGAAACAGCTCCACTATTAACATGCTAGGCAGAGACTCTCCCTACAAACAGAAACACGAAGCGTCACCAGGAGTGATGGAACATGACTTTAGTCCCAGCACTCAGAAGGCAGAGGCTGGAGGATCTCTGTGAGTTCAAGGCCAGCCTGGTCTACAAAGTGAGTTCCAGGACTGCCAAGGCTACACAGAGAAATTCTGGCTCAAAACAAACAAACAAACAAACAAACAAAATCCAACCAACCAACCAACCAACCAACCAAAAACTACAAAGGATCTAAACTCTACAGGCCAGCAATCACCCTCATATTCCTGAAAGCCAAGTTAAGACCTTTTCCCAAAAATACATTTGAGTTTTGAGTGGTCTCCAACTAGTGAGAGCTGGACTTGTAAACCATCCACCGCTGTTGGGGTGCCTTTTGTACATTGCGTGAAGGTTGTCTGTATATTCAACTGTTGATTGTCAAACCTGCAGAAAGCTGAGTATTGGCAGATCTTGGTTATTTCTACGGTCTATCACAGGCCTTATATTTTGTAAACATTCACCTTCCTTACTTTCTTATTGGCTTTAATAAAGAGCTGCTGGCCAATAGCTGGGCAATAAGTGGAAGGAGGAACTTCTGGGCAGAGAGAGGGTCTCTGAGAGAGAAAATGAGAAGTGGGCAAAGTCAGAGGTTTGCCAGTGGGACATGGAGAGGAACAGACATACTGGGATGAGAGGGAAGTAAAGAACTAGCCACATGGCGGGACATGGGTCACAATAGTTGGGACAACTTAGATAACCTGGCTGAGAATCTGCCAAGCTATATGCCTAAGCTTTAATAAACATTAATAAGTCTCTGTGTCAGTATTTAACTGCTGGTGAGTATTAGGAAGTCCTGCTATACACCCCAGCTCTGACAGAGGTGGTGGGTGGATACATTCTCCTGCAGGTTCCCAGGTCCCTTAAGAGTGAATCCCAGAGGCTGAAGAGATGACTTAGCAGTTATGATCACTTACTGCTTCTAGAGTACCCAAGTTTGGTTCTCAGCACCTATGCCAAGTAGCTTATAACTGCCTATAACTTCAGTTACAAGGAGTCAATGGCCTCTCCTGGCCTCTTTATGCATACACACACACACACAAACACACACACAGAGAGAGAGAGAGAGACAGACAGATAGACAGAGACAAACAAACCAAAAATCTCACCACTTTTTTTTTTTTGGTTTTTCGAGACAGGGTTTCTCTGTATAGCCCTGGCTATCCTGGAGCTCACTCTGTAGACCAGGCTGGCCTCGAACTCAAAAATCCACCTGCCTCTGCCTTCCAAGTGCTGGGATTAAAGGTGTGCGCCACCACGCCCGGCCTAAATCTCACCACTTTTAAAATAACACCAATGCTTCAAAAGCAGAACCCCTGCTCCTGAAGGGGTTGAGTGGCAGCTCAGTGAGAGGTAGTAGTGGCTCAGGAAGTAGTCTTATAAGTGATTTGAAGAAATAGCCTCTCAATGTGCACACCTTTCCTTAACAACTGCCAGACTTCAGCAGCTGAGCATGTGAGGACAAAGCCCAGGAGTCTGCCACTGCCTGCCACAGACTGAGCTGGCACTTGTCTGTAGACCCCCAGCTTCAAATCTGTTGTTTACAGAAGTTTGTGGCATTTTTATTATAGAAGCCTTCCTGGACAAAGCCAATCATTAACTGGGCATAGGATCACTGCTATTTACAAAATCAAAGAGATAAAATACTAAAAATCCAAAATGCAATATAGGAGGATTATGGACACTCTCCAATGTCACTGCATTCAGAGGAGGAGGCTGCCAAGGAACAGCACAGGCCTTAGGCAGCTGCTAATGGCAGTCCAGGACACGTCAGAGCTGGCTGAGAGCTTGGCTATGGGACAAAAGGGACTTCTAGTGGTTTGGTGGCATTTGGGTCAGTTTTCCTGACTTGAGTGAGAGTCCCAGGCTCTATAATCTAACCCAAGACAAAGATGAGAAGTTAAGACATCGTCTTGGTGAATTAGAATAGCTGAAGAGATGGTTCAGCAATGAAGAGCATATATATTGCTCTTTCAGAGGACACTGGGTATCTCAATTTATCTCTAGCCTCCATGGGTACTGCACTCACATGTATATATTCACATACATTAAAAAAAAAAAGAAAAAGCTGGATATGGTAGCACATCTTTAATCCCAGCACTTAGATGGCAGAAGCAAGCAGACAGATCTCTGTGAGTTTGAAGCCAGCACGGTCTATACAGTGAATTCTAGACCAGCCAAGGCTACACAGTAAGACCCTGTCTCAAACAACAAGCAAACAAAAAAGAATTAAAGACCCTACTACGGAATATCCCAAATTACTGACAATATTAGCTCTTGGGTTCTGATTAGGGGATGGACTTGCAAACATGCTTAGTAATATATCCATACAAGTTTCTTCAGTGCAGTTATTTCTAAAAGCAAAATATGAAAATATGGAAGCAACCTTAATGTACATAAACAGATAAATTCTGTTTGAAGTGGTGTTACAGTAAAGTTAGCCATAAAAAAGGAATAAGGGGACTTTCAAAGACTAGACAGCTCTAGTTATACTGTTGGGTGCAGCAGTCCAGGCTTAGTGTTAGATCCTCAAAAAGATGAAGGAAGGAATTCATTTGAGCTTTGTTTGGGACTAGCCTGAGCAGCATACAGAACCTATGTCCTTTTATTTGGGAGGGTTGGGGGAGATGTCTGTGTAGTCTTAGCTGTTCTGGAACTCATGTTACAGACCAGGCTGGCCTCAAACTCACAGAGATTCAAGGATCCCTGTATCCTGAGTGCTAGGATTAAATGTGTGTGAGCCACTGCTGGCTCAGAAATTATCTCTTAAAAGAAAAAGACAAAAAGAGAAAAATCATTTAAAAACACCCAGACAGTATCACTGTAATATATCCTTTGGACAAAAAGTAGAAAATAAGAATTACAATTATGAGAAGAACTAGGTAGATAGAAGACTTCACCAGGACATAATTTCCCTGCTTCCAAAGCCTAGCTTCCAGTACCCAGGTCTAAAGCCAAAGTTTAAAAAGTTTCAGCATATTAATAATACAGTAGACATATACATACGGTACATAGGCATACATGTAGGCAAAACACTCATACAAATAAATTAAAACTAAACAAATATTTAAAAAATTAATTAGACAAAGCTGGGCAATGGTGGCACACGCCTTTAATCTCAGCACTTGGGAGGCAGAGGCAGGCAGATTTCTGAGTTCAAGGCCA
>NW_022196904.1:111104594-111159386 GCF_008632895.1 Mastomys coucha
AAAAAAAAAAAAAAAAAAAAAAAAAAAAACCAACCAACCAACCAACCAACAAACAAACAAACACAACAAAATTCTGTTACTCTTACAGTAAGCCAGGTCCTCTCTTCCTTATATGGCTGAGGAGGGGAAGCTCAAGGAGCAGAGCCACCTGGACCTTAAGGGTTGCTGTCCTTAACTGAGAAGCCAGTGAGAGACCATTTTATCAGCTTGCCATAGTTTTGTAATAGGGACCAAGAACCAAGGTCTAGTGAAGAGACGCCAGGGCAAAGAGAAGGGTGTGTCAAACCCTTAACCAGGTATGTGAGCACTTACCCCAGCAAGCGTTTGGCAATCACATCCATCTTTTCCGAGTTTGCCCCCAGTTCTGCTTGATGGACAGCAGGGCGGGTCCATAAGTAGGAGTACACTGGGGAGACCAGATCCTGTAGACGGCTGATGTGACCCTGGGTAGAGAGGCAGTCACCACATGCACCTTGAGAACTTGGAAAACTCTGGAAGGGGTTAAGGAGGCCCTAAACCCATACCTGTCTCAGCAGGAGGATCCTCTCCATATATGCAGGATCCAGAACGTCCCTGTCTTGCAGTTCACTCCCGAATGCCTCCTTCACCAGGCCCTGCAACTTCTTCACCAACTGGGGTCTCCGGGTCTCACTGCTCACCAGCCGGCGGAGGTGCAGCCTAAGGGTGAAGAAAGAGGATGTCCTAGTACTGATACCGTAGGAATATGACAAACCTCTCCCCTCAGAGCAGCGTAGAGATTTGAAAAATGTCACATCTATAAAACCCACAGGTAGAAACATAGCTTTCTTTATATGTATAAAGGACTTGATGGTGGTCACAGCCACCATGAGTCTAGGCAAACATGGTTTGTTTTCAGTGTTTTATTTTTTATTTTCCCTAGCTGGCTTGGAATTCACTTTTTAGACCCACCTGGCCCCACACTCCAAGTGCTAGAATTAAAGGTGTGTGACATCATACCAGGCATTTTCAATGTTTTAAAAACAGTAGCTGACTCTTCCCTGTTACTTTTGAGGTGTTACAAGAGAAAACCCAAGGCCTAAGGCATACTAAGTAAGCATTCTAGAACTGAGCTACACCCAGCCGAGAAGCTATTTTACACCAGGAGATCACGGTAATGAACATTCTGGCTCTCCTAGTGGAATGAGCAGCTCTGGGTGCTCAGTGCCCTGACCACAGCTTTAACTAGCTGGAGCAGGCTGGATCCATGTTGCTGGCTCAGACTCCAGAGTCCTCCAGACGCCCTGTTCCTCTCCTCCTTGGTGTCTTGCCAGACTCTCCCTTCCCACACTATCACCTGACCTCCACAAGCACCTGAGTTTACACAGAAGAATCCAAAAAATGTATCCCTACAATTTGGAACAGGAGCTTTTTCAATGAAGCACTCGGTTTCAAAGCTGGGGCTTTCCTGTCAATTCAAATTATCTCTTTTCTGGAATCCTAACTCCCTGACTTCTGAACAGTAAAGCCTCCAAAAGTCCAACTCTCATACCAAGCCTTTTTATCTTCAGTCCCCAGGCTGTCTTTTGCCTCTTCCTGACAGAGCTGGAAGAGCCAAGGAGAGACATGGCAGTGCAGATCCAGGGACCACTCTAAGTTCTATGGCCTTTCTCTGTGTTACAGAGAAAGCTAAGTAATAAAGTGGTAAATAGCTCATGGGCTTGGGACTTGATAGTCCTGAGTCCAAAGCCCATCTGCCAGGTGTTTGCAGTAACCCACACAACCTCTGGAAAGCTAGGGAGCCTCAGATATAGAGTGGGATAAGAGGCCTCTGGCAGAGAGGTAGTGAAGATTACCTATGGAACTATATTCAAAGTGCTGATGCCAGGGCTTGGAAGCCACCCATTCAAGGGCTGCAGACCTGCAGAAGTCTAAGGCTCCTTGCATGTCACAGGATGGAAGACAAGACACTATGGGAAGTTAACGGGAATGCAGACTGGCAAAAAACAATTTAAAACCTTTTGCTTTGTTTTTAGTGTTTGAAACAGATTCTGTGTCGTTAGGCTGACCTAGAACTCACCATCTTCCCATAGCCCCTTGAGTGCTAGAATTATGAGCATGTGTAATTTGCTTGGAAAAATAATTTGAGTATTATAGAAAACATATGGATACAGTACAGAAACTGTGCAATCTCCTTAGCAGCAAGGCCAGGCAGTAAGAAGGAAAAAAACAACCCAGGAGACCCTCCTGGCCATGCTGAATTAATATACCACAAGTCCAACCCTGAGACACAGTCATGCTAAATGAATCAGTCACTATTCCCATATTCATACACTATCAGTATTATTTATTGCTGCTGCTGGGACACTAATATACCAACTAATATATTTACTGTATCTCTGAAGTAAGCATGGAGGTGGCTTGACGACAGAAACATCTAAGGATAATTCAGCTTGGCTAGAATCTTTCTTTTTTGCTGACTCCTGGATTGTAGGGAGGTATCACAAAATAACTCTGAGCTGACTCCATTTCCTTCTGAAATAGTACTTCTATGGAATAAAAAAGGTAGCCGTATTGTATCTGGCATGCTCTTGCTGGCCCCAAATGCCTCACTGCTTACTGTGTAAATCTGCTAGTCATTTAAATTCTGTTTTGGACCATATAGGTAACATACAGCAAGGTTGCACAACTGATAAAGTCATATCCTTAAAATAACTGCAGTTAAATCGGTATGTTGGCACACTCTTGTAATTTGAGCAATTGGGAGTGGAGGCAGGAGGATCGAGAATTCAAGATCATCAATTGGCTACATAGTGAGTCTAAGGCCACTATATAACCCAAGCTGGCCTAGAGTTACAATTCTGTCTCGACATTCCAAGACTATAGGTATGCACCATAGTGCTTGGTTCTCTCACTTACCTGTTGAATTCTGGGAGCTTCTCTAGGTCCAGCAGGGCTGAGTGGCAGGTGATCCGAGTCAGGTCAAACTGTGTAATCAGCTCCGGCAGGGTCCTGCCCATTTGGTTCTCTGCAAGTCAGGCCCACTTGGCTGCTCAGCCCCTCCCTCATCTACTTATTTCTGTTCTTCCTGTTATCTTTCTTTCTGTATTGCCCAGGCTGGCCTATAGATTTTGATCCTTCTGCCTCTGTTTCCCAAATTGCTGGGATATAAGTATTGGCTACATTTCCCTGCCTTCACACACAAAGGAGAGCAAGTGGGTAAGCTGTAGGCTTCCCACTACATTTGGACCAAAGCCACAAGAGCAGTATGCCCACTGTCTGGATTACTTCAGAGCTTCTTATCTACTTGGCTATTGAGTAGGGTCTAATGTCAGTGTACCCTACATATTTCTTTCTTAATGCCACAGTGGAACCTCAATGATGGAAGCTGCTGTTTTCTGTTTCATCTGAGATAGGACTTTGGTATTTACATAGTCCAGACTGACCTCAAACTAGTAAGGGCATGGAATCCAGAAGAGGGTATTGGATCTTGCTTGACCTTGGAGTTACAGGCAGCTGTACCTGTGTTGGACCATCTCTCCAGGCCCTGGAAGCAGCTTCTTTATGAGCAGCAGCTCTCTTTGGTGCAGTCATGAGGCACCATGGTCAGCCACAGGCCTCAGGAACTATATCCTTTACTAAGGATGTGACTCTGGCAAGTTATTCAAACTCCTGAACCTCAGATCACCTTAGAAACTAGGATTATCAACTTATTGCCAGGGTTTCAGAAATTCTGGCCACAGAAAGTCATCCTATCTGATACTTGGTTCTTCAAAGTTTGTGTTCTCAACCTGAATAAGCTGGATTCACAGTAACATCAGTAATACTGTTACAGAACATACTTGTATAATTACAGTAATCATGAGTCTGTGGCTTTTGTGCTTATGATGTAGCCAGACAGTGGGCTGGTTCCTTGTATTTACAAGCTCACTGGCTCCTAAGTAACCCTACAGGGCATACCCTTAGCCCTATCATATGGACGAGACTAATGAGACTTCTGGTCTCTGAGGGCAAGGGATAGTGCCTACTGTGAGCCCCACTCCAACAACAAAGCAATGTGGGAAAAACCAAGTGAGGGACATAGTTGTCTGGCTCGAGAAACAGTACTGACTAGAATAATGAACCTGTCCAAGATCATGTGATTGATAGGTGGCACTGCTTTGACAAACAGGTCTGCCTGTATCAAAGCTCAAGCTTAGCCACCATGACAACTCTGCTGCATATGTACCTGTAAACCCCGAACCACAGTTGGTGATGATGTCGAGCAAGGCTTCTGGCAGAAAACCGGTGTCAGCAAAATGTTCCAGGAAAATGTCCCCTTGCCTCTTAGATAGCTTGCTACCATCCCTGTTGAGGAGCAGGGGCAGATGAGCAAATCGAGGTGGCTGCCAGCCCAGGGCCTGGTAGAGGAGCAAGTGCTTGGAGGTGGAGACTAGCCACTCAGAGCCCCGCAGCACATGGCTGATGCTCATGTGGTGGTCATCTACCACACAGGCTAGGTGGTAGGTGGGAAAGCCATCACTTTTCAGTATAACTGGGTCCCCTTCCACACTGGCCACTTCATGCTGAGTCCAGCCATATACCAGGTCCTGGAAGGCTGGTACTGCCTCCTCTAGGCGGAAGCGGATAGCAGGCTTGGGGTCTATGGCCAGCTTCTGGGCCACCTGTGCCTGGCTCAGGTTCCGGCACCGATTGTCATACCTGTTGGGAGATAAAAAGCAGAGTAGCTAAGAGAATCGTCAGTGGACAGAATCTCACAGCCCCTCAAGTTCTGGTGTCTACTTGCAGTGCTAAAGACTTTACTCAAGGCCCTGGGAATGCTAGTAAGCACTCTACTATCTGAACTATAACCCCAACCCTTATCTTTGGTTTCTGATAGCTTATGCCCTGGGGTAACTCATTAACCTCTTGAAGGGGCTTCTTCTGTCTAGAATAGTTTTAAAAATAAAGTTGTATGGGACAACACAGTGTGTTGACTTATTAATCGTTGTCCCTTTTCCCTTGCTAAGGAGGACATGGGAACTGCTTAGACTAAGAGCAGAATTTCAATGAGTACAGACAACCTTGCGATCTTGTGACCTGGTATCAGTGCTCAGTCCAGGTAAGAATGTAAATGACACTTGGTAGATAAGGAAAGGCTAAGGTTCTGGGAAAGATATTTCTTTTCAATGAGATTAAGAAACACCTATAAGGGGGAAAACCCTCCGTTTAAACTTCCCAGAAGCACTCTGGTTGCCACCCTCTGAGAAGCCATGTTGAAACTGTTAACCCCATACACAATTAAGGGAGAAAAGGCAAGGCTGTCAGCAGGCAGGGTAATAGTCAGAGAGGTCACCACAGAGCCCTGACATCTCAAGGCTGCCCTTCTTAGCCTGGAGTCATCCACCTCCATAAGATTCAAAGATATGGTTGTGTGGCTCATGTCCTCTCTACTCAAAAAGTGGGTGCACAGGCCCTTTAGGACCAGCTTCACTTGGGAACTCGTAGGAAACTCAGACCCAAACTTTAAGACATGCCAAGCTAGAATCTGTAGGGTAATCATAAGCCCAAATAACTCGTACACTAGAGAAAATATTGAGAGCTGTTGCTGTTTTCAACATTTCTAAAAGATTCATTTATTTATTATGTATACAATGTTCTGCCTGCACAGCAAGAAGAGAGAGCCAGATCTCATTATAAATGGTTATGAACCACCAGGTGGTTGCTGGGAATTGAACTAAGGACCTCTGGAAGAACAGTCAGTGCTCTTAACCTCTGAGCCATTTCTCCAGCCCTGTTTTCACTTTTTAACTTACTTTATCTCTTACTTCTTTCCTTCTTTGGTTGATCACTTCTTCAAAATTTTTATTAAAAATTATATGTACAAATAACTTTGTGTGTATGTGTATATAAGCACAGTGCCTGGGGAGGTCAGAGCCAATGGATGCACCTGGAGCTGGAGTTACAGGAGCTGTGTGAGCTGCCTAATGTGGTGCTGAGAACTAAACTCTGGTCCTGTGCAGAGGCAGTGTGAGTTCCTAACTCCTAGGTCAACTAACTCTCCAGTTCCCTAGTTTGCCACCAAAAAAAAAGTTTTAGCCAAATGTGGTAGTGCATGCTTTTAATGTCAGCACTCAGGAGGCAGAGGCTAGTAGCTCTATGAGTTCAAGGATAGCCTGGTCTTCAGAGCTAGTTCCATCAGAGTCAGAGCTACAGAGGGGAAAAGTGTCTTGAAAAACAAAAAAATAAAAACAAGCGAAGAAACAAACAAGAGAAGGTTTTTAAAATGTATTATTGTGTGTGCATGATGTGCATATGCCATGGCGCAAGTCAGAGGGCAGCATCATGGAATGAGTTCTCTCTTTCCACCTTTCACAGGGGTCCTGCTGCTGGAACGCAGGTCTCCAGACCTACGTAGTAAGCAATCTCACTTGCTGAGCCAATTCACTGGCCTCTTTCTGTCAACTTTAACTTTTAAAATAGATCCAAAACTGTCCTAAGAAACACAAATGTGAAGCTTGCAAACTCAGTTCTTTTTTTTTTTTTAAAAATTCTGAGACAGGGTTTCTCTGTGTAGCCCTGGCCTTCCTGGAACTGGCTCAGTAGACCAGGCTAGCCTCAAACTCAGATCTGCCTGCCCCTGCTTCCTGAGTGCTGAGACTAATGGTGTGTGCCACCACACTGGGCAGTAAACTCAGATTCTGATACACCTAACTCTTAAGTCTCATAGATCTCATGGTATCATGTGGTCATAACTAAAAATAATTCTTTGTATTAATGGAGTATAGTCTGTTAACAATTAAAGACAAGCCGTTCAGTGGTGGCACATGCCTTTAATCCCAGCACTTGGGAGGTAGAGACAAGTGGATTTCTGAGTTCAAGGCTAACCTGGTCTACACAGTGAGTTCCAGGACAACCAGGGCTACACAGAGAAACCCTGTCTTGAAAAAACAAAAAACCGAAACAAAACAAAAGAAAGTAGAGCTTCAATGCTATGATGCCATACTGATAACAGTGTAAACTAAGTAAAAACCACTGGATGGGATCTATCAAGACAATATGTTGTGCTTCCCGTGTGTGTGTGTGTGTGTGTGTGTGTGTGTGTGTGTGTGTGTGTGTGTGTGTGTGTGTGTAGATGGACATGGGAGATTGTTCACAGTACATGCTGGTCTCACATTTACTACACACTGAGGATGACTTTGTTTTTTTGTTTTATTTATATATTTATTATATGTAAGTACACTGTAGCTGTCTTCAGACACCCCAGACGAGGGCATCAGATCTCATTATGGGTGGTTGTGAGTCACCATGTGGTTGCTGGGATTTAAACTCAGGACCTTTGAAAGAGCAGTCAGTGCTCTTAACCACTGAGCCACCTCTCCAGCTCTGAGGATGTCTTGAGCAGCCCTGTCCCGGCTGTTCCTATCTCTCCAAGTGCCTGATAACAGGAGTGTATTACCATACCCAGCTTCAATGCTATATACAGTCCAGTCCCTGTAATGAAGTCTACATTCTGGAAGAAATCTATAATGGGGGATATTGATGTCAATTTGACAGTATCTGAAAACACCTAAGAGGCAAGTCTCTAGGCATACCTGTAAGGAATTACTTAGATATTGTTTAGTGTCTAAGACTGTATGAGGGGGGGCTGGCGAGATGGCTCAGCGGATAAGAGCACTGACTGCTCTTCCGAAGGTCCTGAGTTCGGATCCCAGCAACCACATGGTGGCTCACAACCACCCGTAATGAGATCTGACGCCCTCTTCTGGTGTGTCTGAACACAGCTATAGTGAATTGAGCGAGCCAGAGCGAGCCAGAGCGAGCCAGAGCGAGCCAGAGCGAGCCAGAGCGAGCCAGAGCGAGCCAGGCCGGCAGAGGTCCTGAATTCAATTCCCAGCAGCCACACACATGATAGCTCGTGGACATCTGTACAACCATAAATAAATAAAATAAATATTAAAAAAAAAAGACTGTATGAGGGATCATATTGATTAAATGAATTGATACAGGAAAATCCATCTGCACCATTCTGTAGTGAATGGGTTTCCTTAAAAACCCAGTTACATTGAGTATGGTTTTGTTTTAATTCAGGTGTGGGATAAGGGGCTGCTTCCACTTGCCCACAGCTGCTAACTATGACTGTCTTGTATTCTAGGAAGGGCCCGATTTTTGCCAGCTTCAGAGAGTTTACATTTGGGATTCTGGAGAGGGCATGTATGGGAGAGTCCCAAGGAGGCCTGTGGCTGCTGTTGCTGGTTCCTGCAGCTGCGCTTGCTATTACTGGATTGCTGGTTGGAGATTCTGACAAAGAACACTGAACTTGCCCCAGGGAACTTGACACACCTAGTCAGCAGGAAGTAGTCTAAAGAGGTCTGTCCCCTTTCCCCTCTAACCTACATTCTCTTCTACATAGGGTTGGGACTTGGAAGTGATTAAGATGGAAAATGGGTTGGAAACCTGGTAGGTATAAGAATCCAATAAAGTACCCCAAAAATGTACACCTACACCATTCCCTGGGTTGGGTTCTTGGACTACATAGAATGAGGAAAGGGAACTGAACATTAGCAGTCATCATTTTCTTCATCCAGACTGTGGACATAGTGTGAGCAGCTGCTTCCAGCCCCTGCTCTAGACTTCCTTGCCATGATGGACTATACACGCAAACTGTGAGCCAGAAGAAACCCTTCCTTCCTTGAGTTTCTTTTGTCAGGGATTTTATCACAGCAAATAAACTAAGACACTATCTCATATACATATCACAGATGAAAATGATGTTCTTCAATGTTATTGGCTGCTTTTCTACTGCTGTGTCAAAACAATATGGCCAAGGCAACTAAAAAAGAAAACATTAACTTGAGCTTATGGTTTCAGAGGGTTAGAACCTATGATGGCAGAGCAAAGGCGAGGCAGCAGGAACAGCTGAGGGTTTACATTTTGATTGGCAAGCAGGAGGCTGAGAGAGCACAGTGGGAGGAACAGCTGCAGTCTTTTGAAACCTCAAAGTCCATCACCTCTAATGACATACCTCCTCCAACAAGGTCACACTTCCTAAAGCTACCTTCACAGTTCTAATAACTGGGGACTAAGTATTCAAACACATGAACTCCTGGGCACCATTCTCATTTAAACTACCACACTCATCTCAACTCCCCCCCTTTAGGACAAAGTATAGAAGGCATAAAGATTCATTAATAGGGATCAGAGTAAGTAATTCATAGTATTTCTTTTTTTTTTCTTAAAGATTTATTTATTATATGTAAGTACATTGTAGCTGTCTTCAGACACCCCAGAAGAGGGCATCAGATCTCATTACAGATGGTTGTGAACCACTATGTGGTTGCTGGGATTTGAACTCAGGACCTTCAGAAGAGGAGTCAGTGCTCTTAACTGCTGAGCCATCTCTCCAGCCCCATAGTATTTCAATATACAATTTTCTGTTGTTTTTTAAAGGTCTCACAAAGCCCAGAGGCTTCAAAGTCTCAAGGTAGCTAAGGATGACCCTGAACTCCTGATCGTCCTGCCTCTGCCTCCTGAATGCTCTGATTACAGGCAAATGTCACCATGCTATACCATAAATGCAAAATTATAGGATAGAAAAAAAATTATGTGCTGATATGGAAACTCCCCCAAGACAGGAGGTGTGTAGTATATTGCAAACTACCTTGACTGGAAAAGGTAACAGTAATCCCCCTTTGTCAGCACAGGCACTGAATAAACTACCTAGTACCAACTACCTCTTGAGAGAAGAAATGAGTTGCCAAAGCGAGGGTGAGGAGACATGTTTCTATGTATCTTTCGGTAGTTTAAGTATTAAATGTGAAGCTAGTAAATCAGCTCAGTAGGTGAGGGTGCCTCCTGCCAAGATTAATAATCTGAGTTCAATCCCCACATGGTAGAGGGAGAACACCAACTCGTGGAAGCTGTCCTTTGACCCATACACGCTGGGGCATGTGCTGCCCCTCACAAAATAAGTTTAAAAATGTGAAATCCTCTGTCTCGAAAAACCAAAAAAAAAAAAAAAAAAAAAAAAAAAAAAAAAAAAAAAGTAATAAAAATGTGAAATGTAGCTGGGCGGTGGTGGTGGTGCACGCCTTTAATCCCAGCACTTAGGAGGCAGAGGCAGGCAGATTTCTAAATTCGAGGCCAGCCTGGTCTACAGAGTGACTTCCAGGACAGCCAGGGCTATACAGAGAAACCCTGTCTCAAAAACCCCACCCCACCCCCCAAAAATGTGAAATGTAAATATTAAGCGTAAATGCCTCTGGAGTGCTGGGACTAAAGGCATCTGCCACTATACTCAGCAATTCTTTTAATTTTGAGTACATGTATGTGGGGTGTGTGTATATGAATACATGTGCTTATAGAGACCAGAAGAATCAGATTCCTCTGGACTTGCTGATACAGATGGTTATGAACTGTTCCATGTGGGTGCTAGGAACTGAACTTGGGTCCTCTACTAGGTCAGTAAGCATTCTGCGGGTGGAGGTGAGGGGGAAAGGGTCTCTTTACAAAACCCAGGCTGTCCTAGAACTCATTATGTATAACTGGCTAGCTTAAAACTCAAAGATCGCCAGGCAGTGGTGGCACACACCTTTAATCCCAGCACTTGGGAGGCAGAGGCAAGCAGATTTCTGAGTTCAAGGCCAGCCTGGGCTACAGAGTGAGTTCCAGGACAGCCAGGGCTACACAGAGAAACCCTGTCTTGGAAAACAAACAAACAAACAAACAAACAATTAAAGGTGTGCACCACCATACACAGCCCCAAATTTTTTATACACTGTATAGTTATTAATATTACAGATAATATTGCCAGAGGTTCAGTTTAGCCAGCAGCTTCTCCTACAGCTCCAATGACTGTGAGATGGGCGGGGAGGGGAGAGGACCGGACCAGGTGTGTATTCTGACCTTTAGTTGGTTAGAGAAACCAGTAAGACCCCTGGCCTGCCCACAGCCTCTGGGGAGAGGAAAGAAGGGAATCTGCCTCAGGCAAAACTCCAGAAACCTGCAGGCTTGACTTCAGCCCAACTGAAGCTTTGAAAGATACTCAGAACCAAAGAACCTGCTAAGCCCTGCACAGATGCCTGATCTGCAGAAACAGAGAAACAACAAACACCAACTTGGGGAGGCAACCGAGTGAGCTGGGGTTCTCACCGGGGTGTCTGATGGCTCCTTAGTGCTTCCTTCTTCAGGAGCTCCAGCCGCCGCGGTGAACAGAAACAGGGATAGGCAGCTCCAGATTTCAGCAATGCTTCAGTGGCTTGGGCATACAAAGCCAGTCGCTGTGACTGATAATAGGGCCCTGCAGGACCACCCCGTCGGGGACTTTCATCAGGTGGGATGCCTGGAACACAGGTGGAAAACTGTCACAGAGGAACACCAGGAATGCAAACAATGCTCTTTTTTTTTCTTCAGCTATTCATCTAAGTGCTTTACATACATGTGAAAGCACATGGAAGCTATGGAGGCTTTTCGCATTCTAGGGGGGCAGGCAGTGTAGTGGCGGGGTGAGGGTGGGGGGTAGGGGGTAGGGGTGGGGATGGGACACAAGGCCTGCATAAGGGGGCCTCTGCAAGGAGGTTCCAGTAAAATAGGATAACAATACAGAATATCTACTAACATTTAATGCTAGCACACACCTATATTTCCACACTCACAACCTCATCAGAACTAGATACTAAGTCCTATTGCTAAAAACACAATGTATTTTTTGCTGCAGGACATTCAGATACCAAGCAAGAACTAACCTGAAACTGTCTTCCTTGCTAAGTAGACTTCATAGTGAGGACGGTGTAAAGCAGGCCATTGGGGAAGCAAACACGTCAATGGCACCCCTGTACCAAGCCTCCACACTACAGTACTGGCCTACAGACAAGATGTGCCCCATCAGTGCAAGAACACCACGAATGTTACAGAGGTAACCAACTGCTTTGGGGTTGGGTTTGACATATGCTCCACAGAAAGGGATTCAGGCCTGGTGCAGTAAACCTGGCCAAAAGCTCAGGCCAGAGGCTCTGGGGAGGAACTACTCCTTTTGTTTTGCTAAATGACTTGTTACACTGCCTTCTAAATATTTATGTTATCCCTTCAACCTTGTCAGAGAGGCATCTCTTTGCAGTGGTCAGCACACAATCAACAATACATAACTGGTCAGAGTGCTGAGAATAGTGTCTACTGAGTGCTTGGCTCTAAATGGAACATCTTTATCCATGCTTAGACCATAGCACTTGTCCTTCCTCACCCAGCACTACTTCTCTTCCACAGAACTTTTGCATCTGATTCCATCTACTCTACTCTATGGAGCCATAGTTAGCTGCTTACTTACTTCAAGACTATGTGCCCTGCCGGGAGGTGGTGGCACACGCCTTTAATCCCAGCACTTGAGAGGCAGAGACAGGTGGATTTCTGAGTCGAGGGAGGCCAGCCTGGTCTACAGAGTGAGTTCCAGGATAGCCAGGGCTACACAGAGAAACCCTATCTCAAAAAAACCAAAAAAAAAAAAAGAAAAAAAGAAAAAAAGAAGAGCACAGTTTTGTCAGCATTCCAACCTATTACTCTTTCTCTGTAACTTTGCAGGTGCACATGCACAACTGTGTAGAGCCAGAAGTCAGTATTGGGTGTCTTCCTCAAGGGCTTTCCACCTGTTTTTTTAAGATTTAAAACAATCTATTCCTTAGTGTATGAATGCTCTGCCTGATCATGCTCATACAGTAGCCATAGAAGAGGGTGATGGAACCCAGAAGAGTAGCTGCTCGTAACCACTCCTCTTCCTGCCCACCTTCTTACTGAACCTGGAGAACCTTGGGTTACTGGGGTCAGTGAACCGCAAAGGCATCTGATCTCAAGTCCGCACACCTGCATAACAAGCAGTTTCCCCAACAAACCATCTCCCCAGCTCTTTCTCTGTAATTCTTATCACAACTCAATATCAGGTTAAGAACAAATTACAGAGCTGGGATACAGCTCAGTGGTAAAACACTTGCTTAATATTCACAGGCCCAGAGTTGGAGTCCAGTACTGTTTAAATTATTCTGGGTATGTGTAGTGCAGTGCTAATACTTGCAATCCTAGCATTTTCAAGACTCAGGCAGCTGAGCAGTGGTAGTGCATGCCTTTAATCCTAGCACTTGGGAGGCAGAGGCAGGTGGATTTCTGACTCGAGGCCAGCCTGGTCTACAGAGTGAGTTCCAGGACAGCCAGGACTATACAGAGAAACCCTGTCTCGAAAAACCAAAACAACAATAACCAAAAAGACTGAGGCAAGCAGCTAGATCAAAGTGATATTATTGAATAAATAAATTCCTTTAGTTAACGAACCTCGACTAAATACATATATAATAAAATTTCTCTAATAAAAGCTAGAAATGGTCCTCTTACTCCTGCTTCTCTACCTTGCCTCTTGCCCCTTGTTCCCCCTCTCCCATTCCCTTCCCCCTTCTCTCCCTGTGGTCATGGTCAGCTCCTACTTCTCTACTCTCTCCTTCTCTCTGTCTTTTTCTGCCTCTGCTACCCTCTTAACTCCCCTCCCCATGCCCTGAATAAACTCTATTCTATACTAAAAAAAAAAAAAAAAAGCTAGAAATGGGTTTCTGCTACTTAGGAACTTAGAGTCTAGTGAATAATTACCTGAGATGGGAATGTCTTCAAATAGTCTTGGTATTTTTCCTTAGGGGACTGACTTTCTCTGATGCCTGTCTTTAGGAGGAGCCCATAGGAGTTTGGGATGACCCGGGAGACTCCTAGTTATATTTAAGATTAACTTATACACAAGAGGGTCAGCTCCTGAGACTGCACTAATTTTGTTTAGCTCACAACTATGTGATTTTAAAATAAAATAAATACAAACCTGAGTTTAACAATGGGCAGTATGTTGGGATCAAACAAATGAGATTTATCCTAAGTACTACCATTTTGTTTTCAGACTCTTTTGATCAATTTGAAGCTAAAATTAAGTTCAAGTTTCCTCTTTATTCTTCTTTTGTTCTCCAAAACATAATGACTGTTCCTAACCATAAAAGAACAAATGAATCTGACTGATGAAAAACTGTAATTGTAACATGGCATAAATGTCAGTGGTTTTTGAGCTTTAAAACTCTGTAGCATTCTGGTTCAGGAGTGCAGTTTAGCTCCTGTATCCCTGATCCATCAGTATCACCCTGAGTACAATACATTTTGTCATCCGCTTACATCCTTACTGAGATGACATTTGAACATGCAGTTGGCTCCCCAGTCTGTGCTGTTGTCCCTGACTGGTCAGTTCTTGATGACTAATTCAAATAAAGATTGTGCTCGGCTAGAGACTCTTGTGCCTGCTTGGGTTGTTTTGGATTTTTGTACCCTAACAGTATTTTAAAAATAGGCCATCAAGGTGGTTCAAGGGACAAACTCTTGCTGCAATTCCTGATGGTGGGAGTTCAGTGGCTAGAACCCATCTTGTAGAAGGAGAAAAACAACTCCTGAAAGTGGTCCTCTGATCTCCACATAAGTGCACACATACAAATAAGTAATGTAGCCAGGCGGTGGTGGCGCATGCCTTTAATCCCAGCACTTGGGAGGCAGAGGCAGGTGGATTTCTGAGTTCGAGGCAAGCTTGGTCTACAGAGTGAGGTCCAGGACAGCCAGGGCTACACAGAGAAACTCTGTCTCAAAAAAAAAAAAAAAAAAAAAAAAAAAAGTAAAGTAAACAAAAAAATAGATAAAAAAAGAGTTAGGGAGAAGACAAAGAAAGTATGTTTTAAAAAGAGAGAATTTGGGCTGGAGAGATGACTCAGTGGTGAAGAGCACTGACTGCTCTTCCAAAAGTCTTGAGTTCAAATTCCAGCAACCACGTGGTGGCTTACAACCATCCGTAATGAGATCTGACGCCCTCTTCTGGTGTGTTTAAAGACAGCTACAGTGTACTTACATATAATAATAAATAAATCTTTAAAAAAAGAGAGAGAGAGAATTCAGCTGGGTATGTTGGATCACAACATGTCAACTTTAATCCCAGAACTCAGGAGGCAGAGAGAGATGAATCTCTGTGAATTAGAGGCCAACCTGGTATACACAGTAAGTTCCAGTATAGCCAGGACTACATAGATAGATCCTATATCTATAAACAAACAAACACTTCAACTTTCTGTTTCTTCTTGGAACTATAAAGCTGGACACGTGAGGTTACATTCTCATGGGAACAGGAGCTGGCCTAGTCACTCATTTTCAATGAACCTGTCTCCTGCCTGGCCTACACAGGGAATGGACTTAGGTAAGATAAGAACAGGAATCTCACAACAGCCTTAGAGCTTTAGGGAGCCTTGGTATTTTTACAGGGACCACCTGCCACCCCAGACTGTGTAAAGGTATCAATTTTTTCAGGAATTATCATTCTCCACTTTGAACCCTCAGAGAAGATCCACGGCCTCCTTTTCTGCATTCTGTTCCTCCCCAGAGATTCTTTCCTTGCCAGCCTCACCTGCCCACTCCAGCATGTCCTCAATGTTTTCTGCTGCTCCTGGCACCAGGCGGCTCTGATCGGTGTCCTCAAGCCTCAGGATGAAGCTCCCCTGGTGCTTCTTGGCAAAGATATAGTTGTAGAGGGCAGTACGGAGGCCACCCAGGTGCAAGAAGCCTGGTAGAAAAGAACAGGTCAGACAGGACAAGGAAAAGACTAGATCATAGGCCTCAACTGAAGTGCAAATAAGAATGTCCCAACAAAGTTTTAAGACCAAGAAATGGCTCTGATTGTCCTATATCTCTGGTTGTCACCCAAACAGACTGTTACTGAAAAGGACACAGAAGTATGGAGAGATGGCCCAATGGTTACAAGTATGGCTCCTCTTCTAGAAGCAGGTTCAGTACCTAGCATCCATATGGTGGCTCATAACCACCTATAACTCCAGTTCCAAAGGATCCAACACCATCTTTTGACCTCAGCAGGTACCACACATAGATATGGTGCACATACACAAATTACTCACATATAAAATAAAATTTTAAAAATCTGTTTTTGTTGTTGTTTTTTTGAGACAAGGTTTCTCTGTGTAGCCTTGGTATATCCTAGAACTTACTCTGTGTGCTGTGGACCAGGCTGGCCTCAAACTCAAACAGATCTGCCTGCCTCTGCCTCCCTAATGCTTGGCATTCTCTAGTGTTGGGATTAAAAGTGTGTACCACCACCACCACCACCTGGCTCAAAATAAATAAATCTTTTTAATTTTATTTTATTTTATTTTATTTTAGAGACAGGGTTTTTCTGTGTAGCCCTGGCTTTCCTGGAACTTTCTCTGTAGATCAGATTCACCTCAAACTCAGATTTTTCTGCCTCTGCTTCCTGAGTGCTGGGATTATAGGTGTGGAACACCACGGCCCAGGAAAATAAATAAATCTTAACAATAACAAAAGAAAAGGGACAGGCTAGCTGACTACACAATCCTTCACCTTGGGAATGAAAGAATAGCCAGGTGTTAGGTTTAGGAGCTTGTCATCACATAAAAATGCTTCAATGCTTCTTGAATACCTTAATCCTTGATTTTGACACTTGCCTCAAGGCTAATTTTCACCAGAAAGAGAAACAGCATTTTCTGTTTGAAAATTATTCAGAGTCCAGATCACACAAGCATTTAAGTTACATAAATTTAATGATGTATTCTAGGGGCAAAGGAGGGCTAATCATATGTTAATAACACAATTATATCCTGTAAAAAAAACTGCATATATATTCTACATATGATACTTAAGCTACATCATGCAAGTTAAATTTTTCCTACATGAGATTTTTACCTTAAGTGCCAGTTATAAGTAATCATAATTAAAAGCAACATTTGAATTCACTGTATGTCCCTTCACTGGAGTTTACTACTGACTAAAAGTCTCACATCTTCCCAGGTCTATCATTTCCCATTTCGTCTATTTCTTTAGTCCAGCCCAGGGCCCTGGATCTGATCTCCATAATCAGGCTGTCTACATTTATAATAATCTCATCTACATTTCCAGGTATCCAGGGCAGGATGGGACAGGAAATGCTTTTCTGGGTACCAGGCTGACCTGGCTCAACACAAATTGTATGTGAGACCTTCAGCAAATTATTGCAAATGCACAAAACAAGTAGTTCTCAGTGGAACTGAGTCTTAGGAAATTTAAGACAGAAGATACCAGAAATCAAAAATACCATCCCTCACATCATTCACACAGGATTCAAATTCCATATCCAGGGACAGAGTAAATGGCTCCAGTCTCTGCTGTACAAGCATGACAACTTGACAGGCAGATCCTTGTAGCTCAACTGGCTTTGGTAAATCAGTTGAGGACCAGGGTCAGTGACTGTCTTATAACCAAAGACACACACATATATACCACACATGAAATTTAAAAAACAATTGTGCCCATTATTAAGAAGTTGCTAACCTTTGGAAATTTATTTAGCTTTCACAAGTTTCAATTTACTGATCTTTACTGGGTTTAAAAATGAAAATCAGGCTGGACCTGGTGGACCGAACCTTTAATCTCACCACTCTAGAGACAGAGGCCGGCAGTCAGTGTGAGTTTGCAGCAACAGCCTGGACAAGACAGCAAGTTCCAGGCCAGCCAGGATACAGTGAGGCTGTTTCAACAAAACAGACACCTAGATCCTTCTTAATAATGAGGTTGCTGGAATACCTAAATGTTGACCAAAGTAGAACTTCAAGGCCTGATGACTCCAAAACCTGCGAGGGAGGCAGAGACAAGAGGACTGCTACTTGTTCAACACCAGCATGGTTTTCACAGTGAGTTCTAGGCCAGTCAAAGTGATACAGGAACTCTTTCCAAATTAAAAACAAGACAAAAACCCAAAAGTACAAACCTTCAATTAGTTTTAGCTCATAAAATCACTTTAATCATAGTGATCTACACTGCTTGTCAACTCTTTTCCATTTGGGTTTTTCCTGCCAGTCGGCAAAGGAATGAAAATAGTAATTGTAGTAAAGGCTACTGCACATAGCAGATCTTGCTAAGTGGCTCTGCTGCACTGGCTCAAAACCATAAGACAGGTACTATTATTAGCCCTACTTGACAAATCTCAAAATTGGGACATAAACAGAGCAAATAATTTTGCCAAAGCAACACATCTAGGGATTGGCAAAGACAAAAATATAGATGTGGAAAATGCCAGGCCTTGGATCCCTGCATAAATGCTTCTTCAAACAAGGTGAGCATCCCAGTGCATGTTTACCATAGGTGAACACTGAAACTGTGTGTCAAGGTTTAGTTAGATACTTGCAGCCCTTTGATAAGCTATTTTATGTCACGGAGACTAACAAAAGACGATTTTGTTCTCACGGTTTTGAGACCCTCACTTTTCCCCTAGTAGTTCCATTTATATTAGTCTTAAATACAGAATCACAACAGTGAACTCTGAACCAGGGCTTCTACCACATACTGAAGTTCCACAATCTATACTGCCTGCCCAGAAGTAATGCACTTTTCCTGCGCAGCCGGGACTCTCAGAAATATCTCTTCCTGCTGACCTTGGACCTAGATTGAAAGGTTGCTCAGTGTGAACAGGGCAGAAGGTGGCTTGAGCTAAAGGTTGGGAACTTGTGGGAGGAGGGGAGGAGATAACAGAATTTCTAGCAAGATATACCCTGGGCTCTGTTTTCTTTTGACTTGCTTAGCTGCCAGCAAACCCAGGCTTTTGTGCCTGTCATTTCCTCTTAGGCTTCAAGCGGGTCTTCTTGACATTTGGTTCTCAATTCAAATGTTACTTCTTCAGCAATACCTTCTGGGGCGCCCTATCCCGCTTCATTTCCAAAATGAAACATGACTCTAGGATTTGTCGTTTTTCAAAGCAGGAACCCTAACTGCATTATAAGCGCATAGGCCTTGGCATATAGTCCATACGCTCTGCACAGAGTGCATTAAGAAAGAACGGAGACAATACAACAAAGAAACTTCTAGCAAGCTCAATCACTGCAAACCCTAGTCCTCCATCTCTGTGTCTGTAAAACGGGGTCGCGCAGACAATCCCGGAAGGGACTGTTTCTGGAACTTTCGGGGGCGGGGACGTGAAGGTGGGTTGCGGCGCGCGGCGTCACGTCCGTCAGGATTACCTGTGGGGCTGGGAGCGAAGCGCACTCGCACCGTGGCCCCGGGATCTGGGCCCAGACTGGCCTCGCGCCGGCCCACGCAGTGCCCGAGGGCCACCACGTGTGGCTCGGCCAGCAGCAGCCTCTTTCGGAGCGCCGCCATGTGGAATGGAGACACACACGTGGGCTTCTTCGCGCGTCACTTCCGCGCGGCGGGGAAAAAATTCATTCCAACCAATCAACTTTCGCCACAGCGAGCGCGGCCCTGCCACTTAAAGGCGTAGGACGCCTATCTGGGCTGCTCACGCCCCTCTGGACAAGGGCGGCGATGTGCCGCCGCTCGGAGACCGAGCGCTGCGGGCAGGCCATTTCCCAGACCCGCCCCCTTCGGCTGCGGGAATGCTAAAGCGTGGCAGGGGCCGGCCCGGGAAGCGGAGGAGGCGGGTCTCCATAGAAACCTCCACCTGTTTCCGGCCAGCCTGTGTGAAATTAGGGGCTGTTGCGGGGGCCAATCTCAGCCAGCTCGCTTCTTCCCGGCGGCCCCTGCGGGCGCGGTGGGTGTTGTACACAATCATCATGGCGGCGGCCGGAGCCCCGGATGGTGAGTGTGGAGGGGAAGGCGGGCGGTCCTCTGCTGAAGAGCTTGCGGGAGCTGCCGGGGTCGTGGGACTGGGCCTGGCCCGAGAGGGAGGAGCGTGGCGCAGCAACGGCGGTGCCTGGGCCCGTTCTCGTCGCAGGCCAGGCTCGTGGCGAGCACCCACCCCCTAACTCCTTTGCAGGCGTGGAGGAACCAGGCATGGACACGGAGGCCGAGGCTGTGGCCACCGAGGCGCCCGCACGGCCCCTCAACTGCGTGGAGGCCGAAGCAGCCGTAGGGGCAGCGTCGGAGGACTCCTGCGACGCGCGAGGCAACCTGCAGCCGGCCCCGGCCCAGCCCCCTGGAGACCCCGCGGCCCAGGCCTCGGTCAGCAACGGCGAGGACGCGGGCGGCGGTGTGGGCAAGGAACTGGTGGATCTGAAGATAATCTGGAACAAGACCAAGCACGACGTGAAGGTTCCTCTGGACAGCACGGGTTCAGAGCTAAAGCAAAAGATTCACTCCATTACAGGTATTCTGGGAGCTGACATCCAACTGCTTCTACCCGCACCCTACCCTCTAGTTCTTGGTGCTTACGTCGTGCTAAACTGTTCGTGATTTTCTTGCCTAGACTCCCGCTATCCTCACTGCAGTTTTCTGAAGTCAGTACTTATATGTCCATTATTAATCAGAGAGGGAAAATTAGGCCCAAGATGATAGTGGTACCACCAAGTGGTGGAGTGAGATGCAAGCCTGAATCTTGAGTATTAGGCTCATCCTTCTAACAAATGTTGAACTATCATTGTTAGTGAAAATCTCCCGCGGTATTTATTAAATTTACTGGAGATTCTGAACGGGTCCAGGATTTAGCCACGGATTTATTTTTAGCAGACAGATAAGTTTCATAAGGGAAGTTCTTGAAGCAGTGCTATTGACTGTCCTGGTCACCCTTTCTAAATATTCATATTTGGCCATTTAATTTGTATTGGTTTGCTACTTGAAATACTTTTTTTTTTTTAAAGTTTTCTCCATGTAGCGTTTAAAAATCTTGTTGGCTTTCTGTATCCCTGACACTTGGGAATTCTCAGTATTTAAGTGGATAGAAGATTGAGTTATAGCTTGGAAGGAATGATAGCTAAGACATATCAAACAATTCTAAATATCTTACATTTATGCAGAAGGACCAAGTTTTTTTTTAAGATTTTATTTATTATTATACATAAGTACACTGTAGCTGACTTCAGACACACCAGAAGTGGGCATCAGATCTCATTACGGGTGGTTGCCAGGATTCAAACTCAGGACCCTTGGGAGAGCAGTCAGTGCTTTTAACCTCTGAGCCATCTTACCAGCCCATAAGGACCAAGTTTTACCAATAAAATAGTCCTGGTGGTCTGAATTCCTCCCAAGTTCACAAAGCTGATAGTTGATGGACCAGTATTCACTTCCTGTTTTGTTTTAGAAGGGGGATGGTCCACACATTTCCTGCTTATTCCTTTTACTGCCTTCCACTTTTTGTCAAGGTCTCCCACCTGCCATGCAGAAGGTCATGTATAAGGGACTTGTTCCTGAAGACAAGACGTTGAGAGAAATAAAAGTGACCAGTGGGGCCAAGATCATGGTGGTTGGCTCTACTATAAATGATGTTTTAGCAGTAAACACCCCAAAAGATGCTGCCCAGCAGGATGCAAAGGCTGAAGAAAACAAGAAGGAGCCCCTGTGCAGGCAGAAGGTAAGTCCGTCATGTACTTGCCTGTGGTCCTGGGAATTTGGAGGCCGGTTACATTCTCCCTAGAATAAGCTCCTTTTTGGACAGGGTCCATGATGGAAATTTATGGAGCAGTTGGGTCCAGCAGAGTGGAGTTGACAGCTACCTGAAATATGCATCTTTGTCATCTGGCTGGTCAGTGTGCCTTTGACTTCCTGCTTTAGGATAAGGCCTTTGTAAAGGGAGACTCTAGCTACTTAGCAAAGGAAGTCACATGTGGGTTTCTCTTACTACTGCGAGAGAATATGACCAGTGTTGGCATTAAGCCCTTGTTCCTTACAACCGCTCCCATTTGATTGGGTGCGTGTGTGTGTGTGTGTGTGTGTGTGTGTGTGTATGTGTGTGTTTTCATGTGTGTGTCTTGTCAAGTTCAGAAAGGCCAATTCTGGAAAGGTATGGAAGTCAACAGATTTCAGAGGTTCCCCTAAAACTGACCATTTCAGGAAGTCAAACCAAGCTGAAGCAAAAGATAGTGATACTTTTTTTTGTTTTGTATTTATAGTGGTCCTTCTTCATGAAGGAGTCTTGAGTTTTCGTATTATCTCTCTTGCTCATTTTTATGTGCTTCCTTTTTTTTTTTTAAGATTTATTTATTTATTTTATGTATATGAGTCACTGTAGCTATACAGGTAGTTGTGAGCCTTCATGTGGTTGCTGGGAATTGAATTGTTAGGACCTCTTCTCGCTCTGGTCTACCCCACTCACTGTGGCCCAAAGATTTATTTATTATTATAAATAAATATACGGTAGTGACTTCAGACATACCAGAAGACACACAAACTATAAACAGGCCTGATGGCACATGCCCATAAACTAAGACCTAGGGAAATAGAGACAAGAGTGTGTCAGATCTCATTACGGATGGTTGTGAGCTATCATGTGGTTGCTGGTATTTGAACACGGGGCCTTTGGAAGAGCAGTCAGTGCTCTTACCCGCTAAGCCATCTCTCCAGCCCTGAGTGCTTGTTTTTTGAGGCAGGGTTTTACTCTTTATCCCTGACTAGCCTGAAGTTTTGACCTGGAATTTTTAACAATCCTCTTGTCTCTATCTCCCTAGGTCTTAGTTTATGGGCATGTGCCATCAGGCCTGTTTATAGTATGTGTGTACAATATAGAGGACTAAACCTAGAGTCTTGTTCATGGTAGTAGATGAGAACTCTACACTGAGCTACCCCAGCCTATTATGTACTTTTTACTTATTCTGTGTCCTCAACAGAGTAGATCTGACTTGAACCAACATTTGAGGGACAGTAGACACTAAAGGCATAGTGCCAGCACTGAGAGAAAGATGGTTTTCTGTTAGAATTCTGTAACCTGTGTTTACTTTGTAACCAAAAAGAAGTATTTTTACAAATTTGGGAGTAAAATTGAACAGAATTATATGAATAGTTATACTATATTCTTAATTTTTTTGATAGAAATATGAATGTGTTTGAAAGAATTATTGTTTGGTAACAAGTGGCTACCTTATATACCATAGAGAATGTTGTGTAACATTTTAAAACTTATCTTTACAGAATCTCTAAAACTGATTTTTCAAAACAGCTTTCCATAGGGTATTTGTTTTATGTTTTATTTGATGCTAGGGATTGAACCTGGGACCTTGTCAATACATAACACATGCTTTACTACAAAGCAGCATCTCTATAGAGTTGATAAATGTGTAAAGTTGAATTATCATCTAAAAGTAAATATTTGTATGAGCCATTTTCATCCCTAAATATGGGATCCTAATTTCCTGTAATTTGTTGAGGTCATTGGTATTTTCTGTCTTCCCCTGACACATCTATGAAGGAACTGTGAGAATTTTCTTCTGTCAGATCCTTAGTGTGTAACCTGCCTTGTAAGTACAGGTTTTAGGTTACTAATGGTAGGTCAGCAGGCTTAGAGCTGTTCACTGCTGTGTAGGGACAGGGCTCCCAGAGGTACTTACAAGGTATGACTCAAACTATACTTCAGTCCTAAGCTGCCTTGCTTTGTTGATGCCCCGGTTACGAGGCATAGCTCGACCTAATGAGACTCCACTCCCTCATTAGGCTTTTTGATCAGTGTGCCCCAGAATCTGAGGCTGGTGTCAGCAACCCTTCACTAGCAATCCCTGCCGCAGTGTTCTGCTATGACAGTGAAGGCTTCAGTTAGCCCGTTGCCTGTTAATGTTTACATTTGGCTTAGTTTTACCCTGGTTCATTTATTGACCTATAGTTCCAGCTTTACTAAGCAGCTACTGTACCTATAAAGGATAGATGTAAAGGAGATTAAATGAAAGCATTTGAGGTCTATGAGCTTCAACTTTTGAGTCCTGGGGTAGAGAGCAGGAGTGGGGGCTTGGAGGGTTCTTTGTTTGTTTGTTTTTCCAAGACAGGGTTTCTCTGTGTAGCCCTGGCTGTCCTGGAACTCACTCTGTAGACCAGGCTGGCCTCAAACTCAGAAATCTGCCTGCCTCTGCCTCCTAAGTGCTGGGAGTAAAGGCGTGCGCCACCACCACCCGGCACTTGGAGGCTTCTTAATGGTAGGGTATAGGGGAGTCAGCATTTTTCTGTTTTCAAAATGTGGTTCCTTGGGTTTTCTTTGTGGCTGGGTTGAGGGTGGGGCAGAGAAGACTTCTATCGAAGTCTGGGTCTCCATAATAATGCAGAAATGACCCCGCTTGGCATTTATACCTATATAGGCAGCTTATAGTTTCTTTAAGTTAAAGAATACAGATGGTGCTCTTCTTTCCTACCCTGTTGACTTAATGGTTAGTTTTTTACCTGGAGAGATGGGAGTAAAACATTTAAATTAGAAATCTTTAAACCCTACTTAGTCTGTGGAACATATCTACTGTGGTGGCTATGGATGATATGGATACTAGTTAAGCTTAAATAAAATTGAGAAGTCACTTCTGTGTTGCTAACCACATATAAAGTGCTCAGTAGTCAGGCCAGTAGCTAGCACAGGTATGGAATATTTCATTATCAACACAAATTCCCTTGAACACAGTTGCTCTGCAGTGTGAAGGGATTCATAGTTTGTTGATACTAAATACTTTCAAACAGACTTTGAGAGTGCTTCATCTTGTCTATCTAAGAGCTAGAAAGCTGGCTCAAAAATAGTCAGCTGTCTCATTTTCTCTCTGTTGTGGCTTATATTGTAGCAACACAGGAAAGTGTTGGACAAAGGAAAACCTGAAGATGTGATGCCGTCTGTTAAGGGTGCCCAGGTAAGCTGGCTTAACTTTTTGAGCCCCTAAAAAGGAGACAGTTCACAATGTAAGATTGCTATACTCATGGCCTGAAGTTCTGTGTCATCTCCCTCTGTCTGTGCTACCATCCCTCCCTTTCTCACTGTGCTCTTGTGCCTCCAGGAGCGCCTACCAACGGTACCCTTGTCTGGCATGTACAATAAGTCTGGAGGGAAAGTGAGGCTCACCTTTAAGCTAGAGCAAGACCAGCTGTGGATCGGCACTAAAGGTACTCTAGTTCTCATAGCCTCCTTGGCATCCCAGCACCCTGCCTGCCTCTAGTGCCAACAGTACTGGCTCCTGACTAAGATTCTGCCTTTCATTTGAAGCCCCTCTCCTCACCATGCTTTTCATGTTCCTGCTTTTCACTATGTCTTTACATGCTTGCCTCTTGGTTGGCCCATTCCCCTCATTTTTTTTTTCAGTCTGATCTCAGACCTTCCTTCAAAATTTGGCTCTTAAATTACGTACAAACCAAGAGGTCCCAAGCATCTTGTCCTTAAACAGGGTTTTTATGGATACATCACATAGTTGTACAAATTACATAGTTTCTTGAAACTAATGGGGAGCATGTCTTGGAAAATTTCAAAAGATCTGGCCACTGGAGCCTGCACTCTTCCCATAGCATTGAGGAACTGTGACTAAGCATTGGCATCCACCATGGTCTTGATGGCCCCATCTAATGTTTAGTTGGCTTTGCTTATGGTGCCTGCCTGACCTCTGTAGGTCACTTTGACTACAGAAGTGAAGTTTTCCTAATTGCTGCCTAGAATTTCTCCTTTGCCTGCTGATTTCCCTTTATATATACCCTCATCCCTTGTTCCCCAATTCCCTACATGTGCGCAGTATCTGGTTCAGTCTTGGTGTTTCTGAGAAGTATCTCTCTGACTATCCACACTCAACCTTCCCCTGATGGTTACCAGTTTTTTTGTTTTGTTTGTTTTTGATGTGGGGCTTCTCTCTGTAACCCTGGCTGACCTAGAACTTGTTCTGTAGACCAGATTAGCCTTAAATTCTGAGATCCACTTACCTCTGCCTCCTGAATGCTGGGATTAGAGGGTATGCACCATCAATCCTAGCTAGTTACCAAATCTTGTTAGTAACACTCCAGAATTGCCCGTGTCCCTTTCTCTACCATTCCCCAGTTCTGGTAAAGGCTATTTAAGTTTCTGTTTCCCTTCCCCACCTATCATCTTTGATCATCATCATTGTTGTGCTGCTTTTTTGTCTGGTTCTTTTTTTTAAGATTTATTTATTTATTATATGTAAGTACACTATAGCTGTCTTCAGATACCCCAGAAGAGGGCATCCAATCTCATAGATGGTTGTTAGCTACCATGTGGTTTGCTGGGATTTGAACTCAGGACCTTTGGAATCAGTGAAGAGCAGTCAGTGCTCTTAACCTCTGAGCTTCTCTCCAGCTCCTTTTGTCTGGTTCTTATGCCTGTAAACATTTATAGGTCTTCAAGGTGAGGTTCAGATGTCTAAACATACCCTACTCCAAATCCTTGGCCTGCTATGTCTGAGCTCGTGTCCCCTGTGTTCTTGAGCCACATTCTTCAATTTTCCAGCTCATGTTTTGCACTGCTCTTGACTTTCCAGGGCCTACCCTAGAATATCTTCTCCTGAGCCCTTAGGATTAATAGTCTTCTAAAGCCCCCCTCCCCTCAAGATGCCCTTTTCTAAAGAAGCTTTCTCACATCTTCCTAACTCTCCACTTGAACTACTGCTGCTGCTGCTGCTGCTGCTGCTGCTGCTGCTGCTGCTGCTGCTCCAGCACTCTATGTCCCCAGAGCACTCATTACTCTCTGACTTGTCTGTCCCCGTTAGATTCCTGGAGGGACCCGAACATGCCTAATTCAACTGTTTCTCGCCAGCACTGTAGGTATTCAGTGTTCGAGGTAAATGCCAAAGAAAGAATAGAGGTCCCATCATCAGAGATTTGTTGGTTCCAAAGGCAGGTCACAGAAAATGGAACCAAGTTTCACAAAAATAAAACTTGGGCAGGGTGGTGGGAAGTGTGGTTTTTATTGTCTAAAATATGAATCTAGAACACATTACTGTTTTAACCCTAGGATTTTAAAATGAACTGACCAAGATGTGAAAATTCTTGAGTTTTCTCATTTTGTGATAACTGGCTATGTTGTTCATTTCATAGTCAACTCTTAGCTGCATGGCCACACAGTTTTTTCTTAAGTTTTAAAGGTTTTCCAGTTTTCTAGTGACTTACGTTGGCTTTGCTTGAACACTTTGTTCTGGAGAGCCTGTCATATCATTTCCTTGACTAGTGATTAGCTGCCCTGCATGTAGGCTTTCCTGGTGATCTTGTTTTCATCTTCTGTTACATCATTTGCTTGCTAATGCACATGGTTCTCTGTAGCTGGGCTTCTCTGCTTGCTGGCAGCCCAGATTCAGAGCAGTTGACCAGTCTGGTCTAGTAAAGCCATCATGTCCAGAGGGTAGGTGCAGCAGGGGGTCTAGTTAGGGTTCAAGTCTTGTGCTTTATGGGTCTTTGGAATAATTTTTTCCCCATGAAATTGTGTATGTTGTTATTTTGGGGGAAATTATAGGGTAACCTGGCTTTAGACTTTCAGTGCTTCTCTTGTCCCAGGCTCATGAACTATCATGCCTGGCTTAGAGATTTTATTTAAGCTTCTAAAAGCAGCTGGCTTCCTGTTTTAGTGTGAGGGCAGAGCTCTAGGAGAGTCCTGATGCAATGAGGTTGGAGCTGTGTTAAAAGAGCATGGCCGCCAGGCAGTGGTAGCGCACGCCTTTAATCCCAGCACTTGGGAGGCAGAGACAGGAGGATTTCTGAGTTTGAGGCCAGCCTGCTCTACAGAGTGAGTTTCAGGACAGCCAGAGCTATACAGAGAAACCCTGTCTCTAAAAACCAAAAAAAAAGAAAAAAAAAGAGCATTCCTTGTGCCTTTCATGGTTGATGCTGCTGAGCTTTTCATTGTGAGGCAGACCTTTCCTTATCAATCTAGCAGCCCTGGGGGTGGCTAAGTGTTCTTCTTGTGTGCCCAGGAGACTTGTCACCTAGCATCAAAAGGACTTGCAAAAGTACAACTTGTTCTGGGGATTGGCTAAAAGCCACTAGCTTGTCTTCTGCAAGAAGCTGCCATGAAGTGACTCTCCTGCAGCTAATTGGCCTCTCCGTAGCTTTTTTGCTGCGTAAGGGACCTTCAAGGCTGCCACACACAACATCTTGCTGTCTGGATAGGAAGAAGCAGCGTGAGACCATGGAGATGCCCAGGAGAGCATTCCCAGTTTGTAGTCAGCTGTCCTACCCTGCTTGTAGTTCAGTCAAAGCTGAGCTGATTGCTATTTTCTGCCTTGTGGGGTTTGGATTGTCTAATCTTTGGAATTTGAGTAAAGATCAGAATATGATGGTATGACATCTCCAGGCATTTCAAAGTGCAAGTATTTTTAAAGTCTCAGTCTTAAGGATGCCGTTGGTCTTGTCTGTATGTGACTGTTGTTTTAGAGCCACAAAGTAGACTCTCCCTGTTCCCAGTTTTCTGAAGTCAAGGCCTATGAAAGTGAATACTTTATGTCACTGGTAAGACCAGAGCCCAGGACTTTTAATTAAATTTCTAGTTTGTTGACTTATTTGTAGTTTGCCATTCTAGATGTTTTTTCTGCGGTGGCCATAAGGAGTCTTTCCCAACTTACTTACCAGTTTTCTGACAATACCTACCTGCACCTCAGGCATCTGGTGCCTCCTAGGTTACTTCCTTTGGCACACATCTTCATGCCTCCCCACCATTACACTTGTCTGCTGCACTTGCTTCATCTTCCTGAAGGCCAGTCTCATTATTGCCTCCACATTCCTGCCATCCTTAACTTCTTGTAAAATGTTCTCTGTCCATGTGATCATTGGTGTTTCCAGTGTTAATCGGGTGAGAGTGTAAATAAATATTTTGAGAGACCACCACAAGCTGATGTTTGTAGAGGTTTGGGTGTGTCTTGACATCGCCTTATAAGCTTGGCATACTCCTCCTATTGCTGCTTTCTTGTGTGCTTCCTGACTTTGCCTTTTTTAGGTATTCAGAACCTTAGCCGATACTGGATTTGGGTTATGAAAACATAGAGGAGCGTTGAGGTGTTATTAATGCTCGTTTTATTATAACAAGACAGGTAAATGTGCCCTCGGACTTTTACCGTACCATCACCAAACCCTGTTCTTTATGTGATGCTCCATATTTCTCAGCTCCCTACCAGACTTTCGGTGTATTGGTCAGAAGACGGTGTGTTCTTCATCCCCAGAGGGAGTGTTGTCTGCTACCTGAGTTACTATACATCCAGCCAGCTGTGGTATGGGAGGAATTGTGACCAGGATGAGTTGGGGCAGGTAGACCCTTGAGTAACTGCTCTTATTCTTTCAACCTAGAACGGACTGAGAAACTGCCCATGGGCTCCATTAAAAATGTGGTCAGTGAACCTATTGAAGGACATGAAGACTACCACATGATGGTGAGTAGCCTCAGCCTGCCTGGCACCTGCTTCTGCTTCATCTTGCAGGGAGTGAATTTTTCACGGGGCATTTCTATCTTAAGAGAAAGCAGTCTTCAGAAGACTGAAAAGACCTTTACATTTCCTTGTCTATGTAAGAGTTGTGTCCATGACCTTGTTCCCAGTTGTGTTTATTTGCAGACTCCCAGCTGTCCAAAGGAGGGTGTGCTTTTTCCTGTCCTTTTTAGAAATTTCTTCTGTCTCTCTCTTATTTGGATTAGCTTGTTTTTAGGCCAGGAAAATGAATTGGAATGGCTTGGAGACTTTCATTTTAAGTTTTGTCTTACTTATAAAAGAGAACATCCCCTTAGTTATGGGGCTGTGAAGACACCAAGAAGTCTCCCTCTTAGTGATCTGCCATGCCCAGCATGTGTCATGTAGCCAGGGTCCCTTTGGAAGGATGGGGCTCAGGGCAGGCTTGTTCTTCATGAAGCTCATCAGTTTGTGCAGAATGAGCACTTTACAAATAAAGTTTACCTGCCTAGACTCAAGTTCAGGTCTGGGTTTCCTGCTGTTGTCTTTCAGGGGGAAGTTTTTTCAGAAGCTTCTAGTGATGCTGCCATATCCCTCCCCACCCATACACCTCTTTATGAGGAACAGCTAGTTGTTGGAATTGTAGGTGGGATTACCAAGTCCATGGGACAGAGATGTGGTGGACAGTCTGTTTGCTCTAGGGCAATCAGTGAAAGGGATTTAGGGTACAGTGGTCTGGAGAGTTGGTGTGGCCTTTCCTGTCTGCTCAGGATCAGCTGGGTGGTACTAAAGTAAGGCCATGGGACTGCAGTTGATGGACACAAGCTCTTGGACTTTCTTCCTGGCAGTGATGAGAACATACTGGGCTTTGGGGCCATTCGGTAGTCTCTACACCCTCCCCTCTTTGTAATCTCTAAAACAAGATAGATTGGTTTTGCCTGCTCAGTTATTTTTCTGTTTTAACAGTTGGTATTGATATTTTTTGGCCTGGCCCTTTCACTCTTTTTTGAAACATTTGTTTGAACAGTTTGACCCTCTGGGGCTTGCACATCTTGTTTTTCATGTAGCTTGGTGATGGGGAGGCAGATAGGATGAATAGACCACAATAGATAATACTTTAAAAATTTGTGTTTGTGAATATTAGTTTAGAATTTAGTTCAAATTAAATTTAGTTAAAATGTTCTGCTGTCATTTAAGGCCAAAAGTGAATTCAGCAGTCCCCTTCTGTCTCTTTTGAATGCCATTAAATAGCACTTTTACCCCTATCCTAATGAAAGGTTTACTTCCTCTTCTTGCAGATGCCATTTGTCTAGCTAGAGTAGTGTGTCACAGTTCACAGTGCTCATTAATTTTTAAGAGTTATGTTTCAAAAATACAGGAAAGGACATACCTTACATTTATGCCACTACCCATATATCCATCACCAAAATACGGTAGTTATAAATATTTTGTATCATGTTTTAAATCTTTTAAATAAAATTTTTTTTACCAACAGTGATGTTGTTCCCATTGTCTTCCCCTTCTCCATCCCCATTATTGTAATCTGTCATGTATGTTCTTCATCTGTCAGTGCTTTTGTTATACATATGTCCATGAACAAGATGGTATACTGTGTTGTTTTTGTTTTTTGTTTTTTGTTTTTTTTTTAGTTTTCATAAATAGCATTATGGTACCCTTCTGCAGCTTGGTGGCTTGGGTTTGACATTGTGATCTGTCATAAATCAAGATCCAAAGGATCTGTTTATAGTTTATATCTTAACCAAAGACTCCAGTGTTTGTATGAGTAGGCCACACTACTGTGAATTATGGGTACCCTTCCTTACTGATGGATATGTAGGTTATTGTTAGTATTTTAACATTTCACATAGTGTGTGTGCTTTGGTCATTCATACCTGCTTCCTGTGTGAATGACATTTTCTAGGGCAGCTGTTCTCAAACTGTGGCCTCTGGACCAGTAATATTGAATTACCTGGGAGGTTGTTCGAAGTTTCTTGGGCTTTGCCTCAGGTCTCCCAAACTAAAGGCCAGAGGCTGGAGCCTGCAATCTGTTTTCACAAGTCTTCCAAATGGTTCTGATGTTCACTGAAGTATGCAAACCACTGCCTCAGGGTTGGCTCTGCTGAACTGAACTTCCCCTCCCCGCCTGCCCTTTCACATTCCCCATCTCCTCTTTAAGCATAGGAGACTCCTCCCCATGTACACAGTTTGGTTTTGTTTTTCTTCCCTTTTTAATCAGTTTGCTCCCCTCCCTCCTGCGTCTGTTGTTCTGCCTGCTTGGTCACCCTCCTCTGAAGCATCGCTTGGTTTTTCCTTTTCCCTTGCAGGCGTTTCAGTTGGGCCCCACGGAAGCCTCTTACTACTGGGTGTACTGGGTTCCAACTCAATATGTGGATGCAATCAAAGACACTGTGCTGGGCAAGTGGCAGTATTTTTGAAAGCACTTTCACCTCTGGCCCAGGAGACTGACCCAAAGTGAAGGACATTGCCGGGAGAGGTCCGCAGCATCCCTGGATTGCAGAGTTCTGGGACTTTGTTCACACACACACAAAAATCTCTATTCAATCTGAGGTGATGTGGTGACTGAAGCCAGAGGTGATGTACTTTCACCATTAGCTTAATTTGAACTTAAAATCACCGGTTCCCTTTCTTGCAGTCAGCTTCATACCATTTTTAAAGTCAGTATGGTGGAAATTAATAAATCCAAGTTTGGAACATGTGTGGAATACTCTTATCCTCTTCAGTCTGTTTGAGAGTAGACCTGCCAGGAGTGCTGAGAGGCAACAACCAAGAGCGTTCTGGCTGCTGGCTTTTTTCTTTGCTCATTCTCTTTCTTTCTTTTTTCCTTTCTTTTTTTTCCTTTTTCTTTCTTTCTTTTTTTTTTTTCTTCCTAGAAATGATATCAACTGAAATCTTCAGATGTTTTTGGTTGCAAACATTTGGACTGCGTTATGATGAGTCTGGTTGGTTTTTTTCTTTTTCTTTTTTCCTTGGTATTAAAATTGTATGCAAAATGGGGGTGGTGAGTAAGCCATATATTTTTGTGTGTGTGCTCATTGATTCAGATATATTTTTTGTTTGTTTTATTATTTCCCTATGATTTTGTTTTAAACCCAAAGATGCCAGTTTCTCTTTTGTACCTCATTTTCACCTCTTTGCCAGGCTCTTCCATGTGCTGCTGCTTGGGAATGCACATGAACAGTAACAGCTGTGGTCTTGGTATAGGGCTTCCCATCTCGCTGTGGTGGTCTTCAAACAGCAGAGTATCTCTCACTTGACTCCTGTGTATCCTTTGGATCCCTGTTCTGAGGCATTCCACTGCTGGTTTGCTTGTTGACAGCCTTCCTTTAGCTTGACTTTAAAGCCCTGCCTATCACCACAGCCTCGGATTTGCTGCTCCAAGGCCCCATACTCTGAGGAGCCGGCTTGCTGTATAGCCACACATCATACACTTTATTTTTTGGGAAGCTTCCCAGAACTCCTTAAGCAGTCCAATGGTTGATTGAATTATGCTTCTCCATTCAGTCCTTCTGCTCATGCGTTCAGTTCAAGTGTCCTTTATCCCAGGTTCAGAGATGCTGCCTTTCTCATGGAAGACCTTTGACCCAGTGGGTCAGCAAGTGGTATTCCAACAACAGAGATGGGATAAGTTGCTTTCCAGACCAGCTTGCTCTCCTGGTTTTAGCCCTGACGTTCTTTGTACATGTGAACTGCTGTCTTTTCCGTAAACCTTGATTGACTCTGAAGTGAGGGACAGTCTCTTGGTGGATGATCCCCTTTGTGCTGTTTGCTGTTTCTCTGCTGCTGTCTTTGCAATTCTCCTCTCACTGGTCGCAGGCTCTCATAGTAAGGTTTGGTGAGAAACCTTCCCAGCGTCACACTTTGGACTCTTAAGCTGTTACCCGCCCTCATCCTGTGCAATGTATTCGCATGTATTACCTAAGATGACTATTCCTTGTGAGCCAATTAATGACAATATTTATGCCCTTCCCTTCTAAGCTGTAGTTTGGGAATCCAGCCCACATAGACAGCCTCTTGCTTTTTGTGGTGTATTGTGCCAAGTTATGCATCTGGACAGGAAAACCTACTCTGCTTTTTGGGCGCATAAGTAACATGTGAAGTATAGCGTCCAAGAAACTGCCTGTGTTTCAGCACCTCAGTGGTAATTGTGTATTTTCTGTTCTTACTGGCCTGCGGTTCCTGGAGAAGGTGCACTTTGCTCCTTGTTCCAGCCTCCTCCTGCACTTGGCAGGCCTATCAAGGAAGTGACCAAGTGGCAGGTAGAGCATCTTCTTGACTTGAATACTGTCATTTGTTTGCCAATGTCTCTGTCCTTGAGACTTGTCTTGACAGTGCCACATACCTAGTTTTGGTCTCTGAGCGGGCCTCCTGTGTTCCCACCTTGGCTCTGAAGCCCATCCTGCTAGCCCTCTTGGCTGTGTGGGTCCCAGTGCTCTTTGCCACCTCCTCCCAGAACACATGCCCTGTCATTATCCCCCTGCTGCCCAAGGGCCAAAAACTGCTTCTCACGCAGGCCGGTGTCATTTCAAGAGGACCAAAGCCTCTGTGAGCCTTTTTATTTTCAGTAAAATGGTGCTTTTTCCTTACTTGGAGATATTCTCTATAAATAATGTAAATGACACCTTTCATATGGAGCTGTTTTGAGTATTGCTTTCCAGAGCTTGCTGAATCTGTTTGAGCTCTGGCTCCTGACCCTTTCAGCATGGAAGGCCTTGCCAGAAGCTCTCAGAAGGACCGGGACAGGCAGCGCCAAAAGCCCTGGGAATAAGTGTTTAGATCTGTCTGGGTCACAGCAGTATTTGCTATTTTGTCAAACTCAGTCCTGTGAACAGTCTTTATATATTTCTTAACATGTGGAATATACTGACTTAAATCTGTGTGAGCAAATTGGAATGCTCTTCCCTTTAGGTAGCATCACAGTATGTTTTTTCCTCAGGATTATTTCTGTACAATTCTTTCAGTCAGATGAGAGGGCATGCAGGAGAAGGCTTCGAGTGGCATTACACGAGGCTAGGTAGAACAACAAGGCTCCTCCTCTGCTTGTCATCGTGTAGCCACTCAAAGGGCTATTCTCCCATCTACAAGTGGTACTGGTGGCCCTTCTGTAGGACTGCCATCACAGTCATCATGCCTTCCTTTTCCTCCCTGAGGTGACTTGGCAGAAAAATGTGATCACATAACTGCTGCTGAACCTGGGTCCCTCAGCTCAGAGCACTTAGACTCTTGAGTTGCAAGACTCTTGGTAAGAAGTATTTTCATCCATGATGGGCCTTTTTGGGTAGCTTTGGCTCTTAAATGAAGTTTGACTGGCTTAAGGATGTACTTTCTTTGCATCTTGTGGACATAGTAGGAGCCTGCCTGGTAAGGTCCTAAGTAGCTCCTTAATTGCTGCTTTCCCTTATGAGGGCCAAAGAGATGATCTCTGCTACATTGCCATGTCTCAGAAAAGTTGCCATAGCTCACCCAGAAGGGAATTTTTCCTCTTTAATGTGCCTGGAGGAGCATTGTGAGCTGTTGCAGTTGGCCTGCCCTTTTCTTTGCCTGGAGCCAAGAAGGGAGGGGATAGATAGATGTATGCCAAGGTCGGGCTTTCTTTTCACCCATCTGCCAACTTTCTCTTGCTTCTTGCTACTGTTCAGCCCTGTTCCCTTGGAAAAGGATGGTCCCTGTGTTTTTAAACTTTGTAATAAAGCTAATTCCAGTCAGGATCAGGCTCGTTTCCTTCTTCATAGGCCTAGAAGTGGACAGGAGCCCTTTAGTGTGCAAATGAGCTGGTGGATTTACCTGCCAGGGTGGGTGGTTCTGCTTTCTTGGTGTCTGAGAACCTTCTTTACCTTTCCCACAGACTTCTGCAGAGGTATCTGACAATATGTAAGTACTGTTTCCTTGTGGTGTACACTCTGTTCTTGTTTGTTTTTAAATCAAAACGCCTGTTTGGGAGGAGATGAACGTATTTAGTCTATTAGATTTGCGCTGCTGGATTTTTTTTTTTTTTAATATGTAATCTTGACTAGCTGTCGTATTGTTTATCCTGTAAGATTAGTCTATCAATTAAAGTTTGATAATTAATTGCGTCTCTCTTTCCTTCCAATTCTTCATGCGCCTAATCTATTCTGGGGCCTAATCTATCTTGGGGACTTACCAACATTTAGAACTGGGCCCTGAGCCATCTTTTGTCAGCTGTGGTCTGACTTGTGTGGTACTGAGTAATATATACAAGTTTATTCTCTGGAACAGCTGACAGGAGATTTGGTTGAGCCTGACGTATCAGAGTGATGAGCTTGCCCATCAGCCACCCTTGTGCTTGGCCAGTCCTCTGCATGCATGCCTCTGGTTAGGGGAAGCTATTTCCCCTCCTGCTCTGTCCTACCTGCGAATCCTCTACCCTTGCCAGCCATCTAGCCTTTGAAGATATGATTTTAAAAAACAGTGGAAACAGCACAGCTGGAGCCGCATGCTATAAAGACCCAGAAAGAAAAGGAGATCAGAAATTGGACAAGACCAGAGTCCTTGGCATAAATGGAGATGGTTTGTCAAGATATAGCATAGTTTACTCAGCCACTCAAATGTTAGATATTTTCCCTTCCCTCCTTTGTGCAAGTATTCCTGAAAGGTCTGGGCTCCTGTTTTTCTATCTTGCTAATACCTCATACTTCTGAAGCAACACTGAAAAGTATTTTTCTTTTTCAGATAGGGTCTTGCTAGGTAATATAGGCCTGCCTCGAACTCAGGGACTACAGGAATGTGGTGTGATGTCCAGCTTCATTGTATTAGATTTTTATTAAAATTCTTCTTATATTTTTGTGCTTGTACACATATCATAAGTGTGCACACTCATACCATAACATGTATGGAAATGAGAGGACTGCTTTTGGAAGTCAGTTCTCTTCTACCATATGGGTTCCAGGATGGAAAGGTTTGGCCACAAAGTAAGCCGCAAAGCCATCTTGCCAGCCTCTGGATATTTTTTTTTTCAAGATAGAGTTTCTCTGTGCAGTTCTGGCTGTCCTGAAATTCACTTACTCTATAGATCAGGCTATGCCTTGAACTCAAGAGATCTACACCTGCCTCTGCCTCCCGAATGCTGGGATCAAAGATATGTGCCACCACCACCACCACCGCCTGGCACACCAGTATATTCTTTTTTTTTTTTTTTTAAGATTTATTTATTTATTATATGTAAGTACACTGTAGCTGTCTTCAGAAGAGGGTATCAGATCTCATTACAGGTGGTTGCTGGGATTTGAACTCATGACCTTCCGAAGAGCAGTCGGTGCTCTTCCCCGCTGAGCCATCTCACCAGCCCCCAGTATATTCTTTCTTAAAAGATCTGGTAAAAACCATTTCCACAATAGAGACCCTGCAAGGAGACAGTCCTAAGAGCTAGAGACAAGGGCTTCTCTGTGCTCTTGGGTCACACCCAGCTGAGAAGTGGGGGTAAGTACTTCCTGCAATGAGACCTCTGCCACATACAACTGCCAAAGCTGCTTTTCCATCCCTCTGACTACTCTAGCCATGTTGCTTTGATGTGGTTGGCCAGGGCCATTTTTATTTTCAGGCCCCGTTAGTTTGCTTTTCTCCAGCTTTTCCTTGTTCATCTCATTTTTTGTTTTTCTTTTTCTTTTCTATTTTTCTTTTCTTTTCTTTTTTTTTTTTTTTTTTTTTTTTTTTTAGAATTTTTCCTGTTAATATTCTTGTCCTACTTATTTATTTGTTTGTTTATTTATTTATTTATTTATTTTGGTTTTTCAAGACAGGTTTTCTCTGTGTAGCCCTGGCTGTCCTGGAACTCACTCTGTAGACCAGGCTGGCCTCGAACTCAGAAATACTCCTGTCTCTGCCTCCCAAGTGCTGGGATTAAAGGTGTGCGCTACTACCGCCCGGCTTATTTATTTATTATATATAAGTACACTGTAGCTCTCTTCAGACACATCAGAAGAGGGTATCAGATCTCATTACAAATGGTTCTGAGCCACTATGTCATTGCTGGTATTTGAACTCAGGACCTCTGGAAGAGGAGTCAGTGCTCTTAACTGCTGAGCCATCTCTCCAGCCCATCCTACTTTTTTTTTCTTTTTAAGACAGGGTCTCACTGTTAAGCTCTGACTGACCTAGAACTTATGTGGACCAGGCTGGCCTTGAACTCACTATAAAGCTGAGGGTAGCCTTGTCCCTTAATTCTACTTCTAGCTCTACTTTCAAAGTGCAAAGATTATAGATGTATTTCACTGTGCCCTGTCCCGCTTGGTTCTGAGTCTTATTCTATTTCATGTCATGGGTTTCTATTGGCTAAGGATGCTCTGATCCTCTGTAAGTTAGCAGAGGACTTTCCTCCTACCTGCTCAGGGCTAGGTTCTCCTAGTGATCATTATGACTATATCCTCACATTCAAGTCTAAGACGTAGATTCCATTGGTTCACTACTGAGGACTACTGTAGTTCTTGATGGACTTGTGCTCTTTGATTAATAACAGAAACCCGAGTGGCAGACCCATCTCAGTGCAGATACCCCACTCAGGTTGTCAGGGGACTAACCATGTAATGCCTAGTTCTGTGTTCTCTGGAGCAACCCCACAGGAGGGTGTTTTTGTTCCCAGAGTTCTGTCAAAAGCACCAGTTGATGCACTATTCTATTGTTTCTCATACCCTCTCAGAGACAGACATTGTCACTATGAATGAATGTCACTCATTCATTGTGAGCCTGGGACTGTTGAGCAGTTATTCAATATGGAGATAACAGCACTTTGACAGGTCATTTCACAGGGTTTGACCTCTGGCTATGTGATGGATAAATAAATAGCTGCTTCAATACTCCTTTTCTAAGGCCTTTAAGGGAAGTATGGAGGCCAGCGAGGAGCCTCTTGGTCTGTTTGTAGGATTTACTCTAAATACTGTATTCAGGTTCTGTCATGTCAGCACTCCATTGATCTGTCACATCTTCATGTGACAGATCATTTCCGCCCAAAGGACTCAGGCCCAGAGAACAACCACATGCCTGTCAGTAACTGGCTTACTCAGTACCCAGACTGCCTGATGCTGAAATCTGCATCCATTTACCTGACTGTTGAGGACTTAGGGAAAGTTCTTCGTGCTGATTTTGCTTGAGTGTCCTCTTCCTGATTTCATTGATGCATGTTAGGAATTGCTTGCATAAACTTTGACCTTGGCATTTATTCATTGAATTTATTGTTAATAAAAGTCTGAAATTTGCTCATTTGGCTTTGTCATATATGCTATACCTGATAAATCTCAAGTGATAGCTGTGTGTCTCTGGTCTACTCAACCCCATTCTGAAGGAACAGAATTCATGTTAGTTTTCAGCATGTAAGGCCCCATCCCAGGAACACAGGAACTCACTTGGTAAAGTGAGGAGGCACCACACAGAGCCTTGATTATGAGCCCTGGCTCCAGCATGGCATTGTTGTTAGGCTTTTGCTCATTTTCTTTATGTGTTGCCTCCTTGGGTATCTCACAAACCCCTCAAATCATGTCTCAAATGGAAATTATGACACCCCTTAAAATCTGACCCTCATTTTATTTCTGGTTTTAGTAGCAGCACAGCTGTGTGAATAGCTGAGTTCAAGTTACTCAGAGAAGCTCCTCCATCCATTACTGTTTTGTTTTGTTTTTGTTTTTTGTTTTTTGAGACAGGGTCTCTCAGTGTAGCCTTGGAACTCACTCTGTAGATCAGGCTGGCCTTGAACTCAGAAATCCACTGCCACTGCCTCCCAAGTGATGGGATTAAAGGTAAGCTCCACCACTGCCTGACTCCATCTATCACTTTATCCTAATCTCCAAACCTTATTTTTTCCTTTTTATCATAACTATCAACCAGGTTTATCCTCTTTAGTTCACCCAAGGTGTCTACATGGCACTGTCCTGTAATAAATCCCATGGGTGCCAATAAGTTTCTTCATCAGACCATAAGGTCTTTTGGGCAACTGACCATAGCCACCTCTTTAACTGAAGATGACCTTCTAGGCTGTGCACTACAGGTTTCCTGAACCAGAGGCTTATTTTCCACTTATTTTTAATCTATATTTTATTTTTGAGACAGGGTCTCATAACCCTAGCTTTGAACTTCATAGGTAACTGAGGTGGTGTGCTACATAGGGCAGCCACTTGCATTTGTAGTCACTACTGCTCCTGCTATGTCCTGTGTCCTGCCTTTCCAATATGTGGCTGCTATAGAACTTACAAAAGCCTTTCCCAGGCACCTGCTCTTCAGCCTTGGCTGGAGTATCAGTTTTCTTACATACCCTTTACAATACTTTTTGTTTTGTTTTGTTTTGTTTTGTTTTTTCCATTTTGGCATGTTTTATAGAAGTAGGATCATGCTGCTTCTCTTTACTTCATTGTTTTGAGACAAGCTGCACTATAGCCTCCAGGCTGGCCTTGAACTCAGTGAGTAGCCAAGAGTAATCTTGAACTTCCAATACTCTCACCTCAATCTATCTCCCAAACACTGAGATTATAGCATGCATTTTATTTTTGCTTAAAATAGCAGCTTTTCTTATTCTACATATTTGTTTCTGTTTAACCAACCCCACCCAGTGTTTGACTGGCCTGGGGCCCACAGTGCTTGAGATTATAGGTATGATGCACACTTTGGCGCTTTGGTAGACATCCAATTACAAGTCCTTAGTATATTCCTTTTCAAATGTATATTGAAGCTTTTTCCCATCTTTTGACAAATGTGATAGTTGAATGGTACTGTGAACTCAAAGACTCACCCTAACTAGTCATCAGTTAGTGTTTTGATTTTTTTTTTCCAGAATCATTTCAAAGTCAGCTTCACTCCTAAATATTTCCAGGCAGTATAGTTATTCTAACTGCTGTACCTAAGAAATTTAACTTTGTCTTATCACATGCATACAGCTTAGTTACCCTAGATGTCTTCTTCTAGTGCTTTCCAGCTCCATGTTTCCCAAAGTTACCATCTCTCTGGTCTTTGATTTTGAATAGTCATACTGCCTTTCCCATGACAGAAGCTTGGGTTTCACTTCTGTACTCCTTTCACCATCATCCTGCTTACAGGATTGTAGCAAGAACACCTGGTGTGTGATGTCGCTGGCACATCAGAACAGGTTAGCTTGCATTACTGTAGGTACTGTCACAGAAACTTGAAAGGTCTCCCTGGACCTCCTGCGGAGCTCACTGTTAGGACTGTTTGAAGGATATAGTATAGTGAGGAGACTATGAAGAGAGATTCACAGTCTTAACAAGAGAAATTGGGAGACAAGGGCTGGAGACAGCTGTTTCCAGGTCTTTTCAGTGCTGGGCATAGAACGTAGGGCCTTGTGCATTCTGAGCAAGTGTTCAATCACAGAGCTTTATCCCCAGCCACAAGGGCTCATGAGAGGAAATTACCCAAACAAGCTGGCCAACTAGATTAGCTGAAACAGCAAGCAATGAATCCTGCCTTAATCAATATGTGAAGTAGAGAACAATGCAGGCAGGCACTTAGCATCGATCTCAGCATCAAGCTTTGTCTTTAACACATGAGAAACTTACACATCAACTGTATGTATTCTGTTCTCTATTTGTACAATGTGGTCAGCTGCCTGCCTATCAGAGCTCAAAAATCCTTACCGAAAACAAAACCTGTGAATTCTTAGAGCAGAGAAGTGTTTGGAATTTCAGCAAAAAGACCCTAAATATGTAAGCCAGTGAACTGTAGACACATCCAGAGTGATGTGAATAGGTCAGATGTATGGGGAGAGGAGTGACAAGGTTCCCTAACGGCAGGCACTGCTTAGTGATCTTCAGCAGAAACAATCCACGTGCATTTTTGGGCCAGTTCTTCAGCTACCCTGGGATTTAAGGTAGCCATTTACAACTTGGGAGAATATTACCAAAAGTAACCTGGACCAAGTTCCAGTCAGCGGCCACATACATCCTATGTGGTTCACTCTTGGTTGTCAGTGTATAGTAAATACTCAAGATCTTCATGGAATAAAAGCATCTGTAAAAAAACAGGTTCCTTAATGCTCTGTGATAGCAGTTTTACATGATACTTTCTTAAATGATTACCCATAGTCTCACTAAGATGACTGCCCAAATATGAGCTGAACAAAGATGACACCCAAGGACAGGCCAAAGTGAACAGATAAAACCCATGAGGCCTTAACCCTACTTGCAGAACTATAGATAGGCACGTGAGGAAAGCTGGGAACAGGAGAGGTGCCTTCTCTAGAAAAGAGCATTCCAGTTGACTGTTCAGTGCCAGATTGTCAGCCCTAAAAGCATACAAACAAGTAATATTATATGGACTGAGCAGGTTATACTTAGGAATGTATGTGTACATAGAGATACACATATAAGAACCAAAAGGGGCTGGTGAGGTGGCTCAGCGGGTAAAAGCACTGACTGCTCTTCCGAAGGTCCTGAGTTCGGATCCCAGCAACCACACGGTGGCTCACAACCACCTGTAATGAGATCGAACTCCCTCTTCTGGTGCATCTGAAGACAGCTGCAGTGAATTACCCCAGGGCGAGCAGGTTGGAGCGAGCAGGGCCGGCAGAGGTCCTGAGTTCAATTCCAGCAGCCACACACAGCTCATGGCCATCTGTACAGCTACAGTATACTCATACACAAAAATAAAATAAATCTTAAAAAAAAAAAAAAAAAAAAAAAAGAACCAAAAGAGTCCCTGATTTTGAAGGGGAGAGTAGGGAGGAGTATATGGGAAGGTTTGAAGGGAGGAAAAAGGCTATGATTATGTTGTAATCTCAAAAAATCATTTCAAAGGAGGGCGGTGGCTGAGGGTGTAGCACAGCACTACAGTACTTGTCTAAATGAAAAAACCCCTGGAGCCCATCCCCAGCACTATAAGGGGGAAACCCCCCAAACTAACAAGAAATGGTTTCCTTTCTTAAAAAGAAAGGAGTATGTATGGACAACATATCTAAAATAACTCCAGGGAGACAAAGGAGGAGATGGGCACTTCAGAAAGAAATGGGCATTGAGGGTAGGCCCAAATGCAGAGTTGGTTCCTGCCTTTGCCCCACCTCAGCCCCTCACCTTGATTATACCAACTTCTGTAAGCTCTTGCTTCCTTTCCCTTCTCCAAACTACAGTAAAAAAGAGCAATTATGGGTGCTGGAGGGATGGCTCAGTGGTTAAGACTGCTCTTCCAAAGGTCCTGAGTTCAAATCCCAGCAACCACATGGTGGCTCACAACCGCCTGTACAGCTACAGTGTACTCATATACATAAAATAAATAAAATGTTTAAAAACCGAGCAATTATTGCATGACTCTCAAATTGAATCTCAAGGTGTGAGGTATGTGTATGTTACCTACATCATCCAAGAGGCAAACAGTGCTGAGAATACAAGGGTAGCAGTATGGCGGCATCTAGCCATTGTCCCAGCACTCAGAGGACTGAGTTAGGATTATGGCTTGATAGCCTTGGCTACACAGAGAGCATATCTCCAATAGGAGATGAATCAGAACTGACACTGGATGTGTGACTTAAGTAGCAGTGCTTAAAGCCAAGCTGACCCTCAGGAGAGCTGCCCTCCCCTAAGTTCAATCCTAGTATTCTGCAAAGGGATCTTTAGGGAGGAACTAGTCAAGCAATATCTGATTCATCAGCCAATGAGGGAGAACAAGTGAAGATGTTTTTCAGCATGAATCCATGGACTGAGGTGGGTGGCAGAGGGGAAGCCTACTTCAGGTACACTGCTAGAAAAAAAAAATTTTTTTTTGAAACAGGGTATTGCTGTCACTCAGAATGGCTTTAACTCCTACATGCCTAGGTAGGTTTCACTGAGATGCTGTCATATAAAATCTGTCATTGCCTTTCATTATTCTCCTCAGCTACCATCACGGCCCTGGGAGGTGTTTCTAATATACATAGTTATCAATGACAGATCTTTGAAATTATAAGCAACATCAATAAAAATTAAACATTTCAAGTCAAGTTCAAACCTATACTCTGAAGCTCTTGGGAGACTGAGGCAGGAAGATCACTGTGAATTTGAGGCTTGAGTTAAATGTGTATAGGCCAGAATGAGACTATCTCAGAAAAAGAAAGAAAAAGAAAAACTAAAGGTTGAGAAAAATGTTAGTTTTGTAATAGATTTATTTTTAAAGGGTAAAACACTCAGACAATTTAAATACAAGTCAAACAGAACCGCTGTCAGTTGGCCACAGTGCCATCGTGTGTCCTCCGGAGTCCTCACGGTGAGGAAGAAGGCTCTGGCAATGACAAGAGAAGTCGGTTTTCTTCTTGGTGTGCCACTGATTCGAAATGCCATCTTTAAGGTGCCCAGTGCATTGAAACTAAGTATCCCAAGCACTAAAACACCAGAGCTGAACCAACCAAGATTGTTAGCTAAGGTTTAACAACTGGCAGTACTGGCGGTCTGTTACCCAATTTGACCTTCACGAAGTTACTAGGGCCAGCATCATTCCCACTTTATATGGGCTCAGAATCAAAGCTCAGCAGCTTATCCAGGATGACCAGGCCCACAGCATGCCTGACAATACAGCCAACTTGGGCCCGTCTCTAAAGCCCACCCCCTTAGTTGTGGGCAATCCTGGGTCACCTGAGCAGGTGAGCCTTAGACTGGTGGGTGCCTGAGTGACTAAGATTCTATCCAGGCTATGACATGCAATACTTGTTTAAGAAGAGGGCTGAGTCCTGTCTAGAAATGATGCTTTCAAGCCTCTCTTGAAAACAAAGACCACTCACTGCAAGGCTTAGGGCTCTGGATGGCAGATAACCAGAAACTAATAACACAACTAGTGACAGTCAAGCACTGCCAACTTTTGTTTTTTGAGTCTTGCTTTATTGAAGAACTATAGACAGACTGATCTTATAGAAGATGGTTTTACATCAGATTATTTACCTGATACTTTATTCGTACACATCCTTCTTATCTGCAATGTAATCTACAATTTCTTGTGGACACATTAACTTCTCTGCATCTATATCAGGGATTTCAAACCCTAAAATAAAAAGTTGGTAACAACATGTAAGTACAGAAAAAGCAAATTCTTTAGAACTGAAAACATATGATTGCCCTTCCCCCTGCTATTTTTAATTTAGGTCAGAGCCTCACTGAGTTACTCAGACTAACCTTGAAATTTGAAGTAACTTTTATTCTAAGTCTGCCACGAGGTTTGGCTTGTATCTGATCCTTCAGAATACATACAACTGTGCTAAACATCTCCCAACAATCTTGAATCCCACTTTGTTTTTAACTGGGAGGTTTTAGAAAATATGTGTATCATATTGATCTTAAGCCTTTTAGAAAGAATTAGTATAACAGAACTCCCCATCCCCCTTGGGCAGGTAGTATAATCACCCTGGCTGTCCTGAAACTTGCTCTGTAGACCAGGCTGGTCTCAAACTCAAGAGAGATCCTCCTGAATGCTGGGATTAAAAGTGTGCCCACCACTGCCTATGTGAAAACTCCTTTTTCAAGAGTACAACTCAGTAGTTTATTGTATGCTCACAGGCTGGACAACCAATGCTATTATCTAATTCCTTAAGAATTAACCCAGTTCCCCCAGAACCATGTTTCTCAACCTTTGAGAGTCACATATATCAGATATTTGCATTATGACTCATAACAGTAGCAAAATTAATTAATAAAGTAACAACATAATTTTAAGGTTGAAGGTCACAAAGTGAGGAACTGTATTAAAGAGTGGCAGCATCAGGAAGGTTGAGCGCCATTGTCATTGAACATTTTCATCATCCCTAAAAGGAAACCAAGTGTCATTGTAGGTCACTCCTTGAATCCCAACCCTACGCAGCCTTGGATCTACTCTGTCCCCATCTGTCTTCCTCTTGCTATGCAACGCCCGTGGAGCAGGTGAGAAGGTGTTTATCTGACTTCTGTTCTCAAGGGTCACCCATGCTCTAGTGTTCCTTTGTTCCTTTATGATAGTCTCCATATGGTTTACTTGGGCTCAGACACTGTAGTGAGTACCTTCTATGTGATCTCTCAGCAGTCCCAATCTTGAGGCTTCTACTACTGGCACACTCATTGTACAGTGTAGAAAAACACCTTGAGAGATGCTGTTGCTTGTCAGGCTCACACAGGCTCAGTCTAGCTCTGGTTCTTGTATGTCCATAGCAGCAACAGCACTGCTCCTGCTAGCATCATCTATTAGAGCTTTAACTAGGACCTGCTCCACTGAGTGGCACACAGTCTTCTGCTCCCTAGTTGAACAGCTCCCCACAAAGTTATGTGGGGACTTTTATAAAGCCTCATTTGCACAGCAAACAGACCTTAACACAACTTGAAGCAGGCAAGGGAAACATCACTGGAACTGACCTCAGCTGTGAGTCCTCAGCACTGCTTATTACTGCTGTCTAGCTAGTCATCATAGAGGAACCCTAAGTGTCAACAGCATCTCTACAAGTGAGACTTCTGCTGCTGATCCTGTGCTTCCCTGTGTCTCTCATTCTGCTATGCATTTTGCCTAGCCTGAGCTGTCTCTAATAGTTAACGTCACCTGACAGTAAGAAGACTGGGAAGTATTGGCTGTTATTGTTTCTAGTGAAGCTGAGTCCAGACTCCAGCACTTCCTTTAAACCTCAGATCATCTGGCCTAGACTGCAAAGAGATATTTTCTTAAAAATAGTAAGACAAAGATTCGTAACATGCAAACCCAAAGCTAAGGTATATATGTTACCAAATTCATCTTCCATGGCCATAATAATTTCCACTTGGTCCAAACTGTCTAAGCCCAGGTCCTTCATAAAATGAGAATTTACAGAGAGCTGCAAGAAAGAAATACCAAACAAAATTTAACCCATGAAAGTGTTTGCTTCCCAAGACAACAGAATGCTGCTTTATCCCCATACAGACAATTTTTAAACAACCATCAAAGCTTTAAATAACATGGATGCAGTATAATTTGTTACCTTGTTCAACTTCATTTTGAGGTGGTTAACTTAACAAAATTAAATGAAAGATTTCATGCTATATATTTTACTCAGATCTTAATCACTCTTCTAAAGGACATCAGAGAGAATTTGCTTTCTTGATACTTTACTAAGAAATAAAAACCATTTGTCCTCAAGATTGTAAGCTAGTATCCAAGCACTCAGAAACAGTTTGAGTTTGAGGCCAGCCTGGTCTACATAGCAAGTACCAGGCCAGCCAGTGCCACACAATGAGATCCTACCTTTCCATTTAGCTCACTATAGAGCATTTGCCTAGTATACATGAGGCCTGGGGCTCCATTCCCAGCAACACACACTCAACAACTAAAAATCCCAAGATTATTATAAATTGTAGGCACCTTCTGTAGTGGTTTGAATAGGTTTTGCCCCTACTGTTTGGTTGGCCCAGAAAGTGACACTGTTAGGAGGTGTATCCTTGTTGGAGGAAGTATGTCACTGTGGGGGGTGGACTTTAAGGCCTTATGCTCAAGCTCCACCCAGTGGAGGAAGAGACCTTCCTGCTGGCTGCATGTAGAAACAAGCCTCCTGCTGCTGCAAGATGTAGAACTCTTGGCTCTTCTAGTACCACGTCTACTTGCACACTGCCATACTTCCCACCATGACGATAATGGACTGAACCCCTCTGAAACTGTAAGACAGCCCCAATTAAGTGTTTACTTTTATAAGAGTTACTTTTACTTTTGGTAATGGTGTCTCTTCACAGGAATGACACCATCAGATGAGAAAATATAGTATTTCATTTGCTTATAATGTATACACCTCAAGATCACCAGGAAATATTCTTAAAAATCCACATATGGGCCTGAAAGAGATGGCCCAGGAGTTAAAAGCAGTCTCTATACATTCCTGATGACCAGAGTTCAGATTCCAGCACCCATGTAACAAGCTGTCTGTCTAATACAGACCAGAACTCTCAGCTCTGGAGTAGGAAGAGACAGGAAGATCACTGGACTTGCTGGCTTCCAGCCTAGCAGAGAAAGTAGGAGTCCCAGGTTCAGAGATACCTTGCCTCAGAAAGATGGACCAATGATTGAGGACATCTAATGACCTCTTCTGTCCTTGGCACAACACATAGGCAGGTAAGTGTACACACACATACACACACAATCTATGCTAAAAACAAATTACCTCACAACAAATTTACATTACTAAAGAAAAAAGTTGTTTACAAACCACATGAAAAAAATTCCAAGGGTTAAGTTAAAAAAGAAAGAGTGGGGCCTATAGTGATGCACACAGTTTATGCCAGCACTCAGGAGGCAGAGGCAGGTGGATCTCTTTGAGTTCAAGGCCAGCTTGGTATACAGAGTTCCAGGACAGCCAGTGTTGTTGCAGAGCAACCTTGTCTCAAAAAAAAAAAGAGACAGACAGACAGGAGGGAAGGAAAGAAACCTCATGTGGTAGTGTACTTCTATAATCCCATCACTTAGGAGGATGGGGCTAAGAATGTGAGTTTTGGGCCAGCATGGGCTACATAGTGAGACTCTTTCAAAACCAAAACAAGAAGCAAAACACAGGGCTGGTGAGATGGCTCAGCCGGTAAGAACACTGACTGCTCTTCTGAAGGTCCTGAATTCAAATCCCAGCAACCACATGGTGGCTCACAACCACCCATAATGAGATCTGACTCCCTCTTCTGGTGTGTCTGAGGACAGCTACAGTGTACTTATTTATAATAATAAATAAATCTTTAAAAAAAAGAAGCAAAACACAGTTCCGGTATATGCACCATGTGTGGTTTTTCTCAGGATTTTCTTGATTTTAATTAGGCCCTGCCATAGGGTATGTATGTGTTTTCCCCTGAATTATACTCCAGAACACTTGTGTTTTTGGAAGACGGTGAGGAATTGAGAAGACCACCATAAGTGTTGGACATTTGAATATTCGGTTCCCATTTGGTGTCTACTTGGGAAGAATTAGGAGGGGTAGCCTTGGAGGAGGTGTGTCATGGGGGGAGGGCGGACAGGCTTCAAGGAATCAAAAGCCTCCTCCATTCCCACCATACCCTGTGCTTCCAGTTTGTGCTTCGAGACGTAAGCTCCCAGCTACTTCTACAGTGCCACACCTGCCTGCCTACTGCCATTTTCCCTGCCGTGGTGGAACTGTGAGCCATAAATAAACCCTTCCTTCTGTAAGTTGCCTTGGTCTTGGTGTTTAATCACAGCAACAGAAAAGTAAATGAGACAAATGCATATATACAATACATATGTGTGTGTACTGCCTGACATATCCGTGTACCTCTCTGGAAGCTAGTGTCTATACAAGGACAATGTCAGTCTACTAGTAGGGGAACTAGTTGGCTGAAAGCTGGGGAGACTTTTAATTGAATATTTGTTTGGGCCCTCTGAATTTTGTTATTAAATTTGCTAAAGAAAAGAAAATGGACTGGTGAGATGTCTCAGCAGGTAAAGGAGCTTGCCACCAATCCCAATGACCCCCTGAGTTCGAATCTTGGGACAGACATGGTGACAGGAGAGAACTGACTGCTGCAAATTGTCCTGTGACTTCCTCAAGGAGCCATGACAGGCATATACATATGCATAAGCACACACACACAAAGGAGTAAAGAAAAAGATAAAAAACAAAACCAGTTACCTTTTCGGGATCAATCTTATCATAGAGTTTCAAGACATACAGAACTCGGTCCTTGATTCCCTCTAACGTCAGTGGGGGTGCGTCACTGTACTGGCGGCACAAATGTGTGACTGTTCCAGGCACCTAGAAGACAGGCAGGAAAGAGAGACTGTCACTCCATCCCAAATGTCTTTACATAAATGCATATTACTACTACTGGTATCTTTTTTTTTTTTTCCTTCAAGACAGGATTTTTCTGTATAGCCCTGGCTGTCCTGGAACTCACTCTGTAGACCAGGCTGGCCTCGAACTCGGAAATCCACCTGCCTCTGCCTCCCAAGTGCTGGGATTAAAGGCGTGCACCACCACCACCCGGCGGTATCTTTTAAAAAATGTACACAAACATTTTTTATTTGGGAGAGGGATCCACATGTACCACAATACATGATTAGAGGTCAGAGGACAAGCCGTGAGTGTCAGTTCTCCCTTCCCCCATGTGAGTCCTGAGGATTGAAACGAGGGGCATCGGGTTTGGTGGCAGGTGCCTTTACCTGGTGAGCCACCTCACTGCCTACCTACAGTATCTTTCACAGAGCTTCCTGAGCTTCACAGAACCCACACCATCTCATTCTCCAGTGTGATCATTACAGAGTACTCGGTCACAGGGCTAGGAGAACTGATAAGCTCTAGCTTCAAAATGGTTGTCTTCAAAATCAGGACTGATTTTGAGGACAAGCGACACTAAAATAAAATAAACGACAATAAAATAAAATAATATAACCCTCTGTCACTAAAATAAAAGCTTAAGTTCCCTCGTGGCAAATTTAGCATGCCACAGCCTCTTCAACGGACTGCCACCACAGATATGAGACAAAAAACCCCACCCTAACAGCCTGCTGGTAAACAGAAGATCTAATTTGGCTTTGATGGTAACTAGACTCTGGCTAGAACAAATGGGGCCTCACAGCCCCACCTATTTCTCTGGCAGGTAGGAGTGCCTGATAGCCCACCAGACATATAACCTTTCTGAGTGTTCTTATGGTAAGATCCAACTGTTTCTGCTGTTAGTCTGCTGTCTCTACTTTATACTCAGGTGGGTACTGCAGCCTTGACTAGATTTCACCTACCAAGTATGGAGGAACACTGTCTGGCAGAGGGTTTTAAGTTCTTAGTTTGCAACTAAGCCTGTTCCATAGAAAATGAGCCTGGGCTCTTAATCCCAGATACATGGGAGGGGCGGCAGAAGGCACAAGTTGAAAGCCAAGCTGAGCAATTTAGTGATAACCTGTCTCAAAGTAAAGAGGGGCAGGGATAGAGTTGTAGAGCAATTTGCTTATTAGCATGTATGAAACCCTGGGTTCAACACTGAAGGGGGAAAAGGATAGCAATATGAATCAGAGGGTAAAGGTGCTTTTCAAAAACAGGCTCCCTCAAGTTATCCTCTGACCTTCACACACATGCTCACACCAAGCAAGTAAATGTTCGAGAGAGCTGGGTTTGCTTGTTGGCACTCATGCCCCTGAGTGTGTCTGTGAAAAATGACCTAAGAGCTGCTGTGGTGTCAAATGTTGTAGCCCTAACACTTGTGAGGATGAGGTAGGAACATCCAGAGTCCAGGCAAGCCTATGTACAGCAAGGACGTATGTAAAACTGAGCCAATGTCCATGTCTTTATCAAGATACACTTTGCAGCAAACTTATTTAATCAGCAAACTAGAGATATTAGCTGAAGAAATAATCTAGATGATTTCTGAATTGCAGCAAACTTATTTAATCACCAAACTAGAGATATTAGCTGAAGAAATAGTCTAGCTGATTTCTGAATAAGTAGGCAGGGCACTTTTTTGTGTCTAAATCCACTGTTTCCCTTATACTGTGTATCAGAGGTCTTTGATAGGGACATACCAGTCCTACTCATTACAATGACCTAAAGAGGTCACAGATAAGATGACAAAGACAGGAATAAGAGAAAGGGAGAAATATGTTAATGGTGAGAATGACAGAAAAGTCTGAAGTTGGAGGATCTAACGTATCCCAGGTGCACATCAAGAAAGAGTTGAAAAGAGGTTAGAAACCATTAAGGGATTGGGGTTGAGGTCTTTTCTAGCATGAGTGAGGCCCCAGGTTCAATTTCCAGACTGTAAAGAAAAGAAGATCCAAGCAGATTTTGTAAGACAAGGTGATTCAGGGCTGCAGTCCTAGTACTTGGGAGGGTGAGACAAAGTAACATATTCTCACCAACCTGAGTTCCAAGGCTAGCCTGAGATAAAGTGAGACTGTCTCAAAGACAACAAACACAGAAAATACAGGGCTGGTATGAAGTGGAATTAACATGCAAGAGAAGGAGAAATAGTGCTGAGAGCAGACCATGAGGAAAGAAAGTGGCTGGGAGTATCTACTGGTATGCAGTTACTCATGTTGGCCACTAGGTGTCAGTAGTCCACCAGACATCACAGGTAAGTTCCTACAGGGCCAGGTGTATGCCCAAAGATTGACTATGGTAGTATAAGCACTTTACACACCTCTTACAAAGAAACTGACACAGGATGGTTAGGTATCCTGCCCCGAGACCCCCTCCATTACCTCTTGGAGGAGCTAAACCGCGTTCTTTTGCCAAATGTCTACTGTTAGAAAAGCACCTTCCCTGTGGTCAAAACCGGTTGTCTCAGTAGTGTTCTTCCCTAGACTCACATGTGACATAAATCATCTCTAAGCGCCACTATTTGCAGTGACTCTTAAGATGGCCTGATACTGATGAGTTACCATTAGAGTCTATCTTGTTCACTTTTGTCCTCTGTTTCTGGAAAAAGCTTTAAAGGCCATCTCTGTTACCTGCCCACTGCAAACCTCTGGAAATTAAGTGCCTCAAACACAGCAGTTTGAAATAAACCCTCGCCTCTTCAAAACTCGTGCTTGTTCTACTCCCTCTCCATTTTCTGGAAACTTCCAAGCCAGCTTATTTCACTCATCTAAGCTGGATGATTCAGAGAAAAGGTTTCTTATTCCTTTAACAAACCTAGCTTGCCGCTTGCTTTCTGAGTGTGCAGAGGACACCCACAGTCCAATAACCAACCTAAGATGTTTTGCAAACAACTGCGTCTCCACATCTGTGAATGAACTCAACAGAACCACTCTGTAAGCATAAAGCAGTTCCTCTACTATCTGTACAAAGCAGGCAGAGAGCACTGCCTGCTCAACCCTGGCCCAGGGCCCCAGCTAGAAGGCCCACAAAGATACTTTACAGACCTACTGAATGATCTGAGTGCACAACTTAAGTTTGAGAAGCAGTGTTGTAAGAACAGAAGGTCACATTTTAGCTTAATCTGAAATAAGTCTCTAGATCCAAGGCACAGCAACTTTACTGCCCTTCTAACACTTTCATAATGACAACCTTTTGATCTAGCCAATGGGACAGTGGCCTGCCTATCTATTACACTGTCAATGAATCTCAACACTGGCTGTAGATCCTTATTTCTTCCTGTAGCATGCAGGTGCAACTGAAACCACTACTGCAGGAAGCTTATTGAGTATGAAAAAGGGTTCTTCAGCTTGGCCCAAAATCTACTACAGTAATCACTAATCTTGCATGCACACTGGGAACTTAAAACACCATGCCAGGCTTAATCCCAGCGGTATAAGTCAGAAGGGGAAGGGGAAGAAGAGGGTAGCTAGGGTCTTCTATTGGGCATCTAGGGTTGAAATGACGTCCTCACAGAGTTTAAGCTTCACACTGGTTTCATCAAATATGCAAACTACACAGGACTTGTTTCCTATCCTTACTTTCAGAAGGTTCAGGCAGAAGGTGCCACAAGGGGAAAATTACGAGATACAACTCTAGGAACCTAGAGAATACTCTGGAGAGGGCTATTGTAGGCAAGTGGCTTTCCTCTTGTGCACTTTCCTTGGGAGTGACTACAATAACTGCCATCATCACAACTGACAACTGCAGTAGGTGCTCTACTCGATCTCTCAACTAAACTTCATTGGCACTCCGCAAGGATGAGAGCTGGTGTCCAATTTTGTTCTTCAGTCAAGACTTGGTCAAAGTCCTGTGCTCTAATCATAAGACACTCAGCTTCGCGACAGGGGTCAACCAAAACCCGTCAGGCAATGGGGCTAGCCGTGTACCCCATCACCCCTGCAGGCTCTGTGCAGCTGGCTGGAGCCCCTCCCCCAACCCGGACGGCTCCGGGCCCTGACCCCTGACTAGCCCCGGCAAAGTCACCGCGAGTCACCTGCGCGAGCGCCAAGGCCGGCTGCAGAGCCCCGGGTCTCCTCCGGATTCCCTCAGAGCATAGTGTGGTGCTGAGCGGCCGAGCCAAGGCCAACGTGGGAAGCCGGGGTAGCGGCGCGAAGGCCGCGGGCAGGCGGCGGACACAGGCGCAGAGGACACGAGACGCCATGGCTACGCCGACCCAGGATGCACTGCGCCGCGGCCTCCCGCCGAGACCGCTGCAAGCGCCGTACGCCCGCGACGTACAGAGCGGCGCTGGAGGGCTTCGCGGGCGCTGGCGGACCCTGGCGGCTCCCAGCCGCACTGCACCCACCTCCTTTTGAAGAACAGGGCTACTGTGGTGCAACTACTGCACAAATGCCATCTAACCCTAAACACTATCATTGACTCAAAAGAGAAACTGACCTGTTTCTTCTCCCAAAGTTCTGAAGTATATTGTTGGCTGTCAGTGGGAGAGGAAGCCCCTCGTTTCGCCGAGACTTGAAGTGCAAGGGTAGGGGGGTACCCAGGGGTGGCCCTCACCCGCTCAGAGAAGGAGAGGGGGATGGGGGAAGGATTGTAGGAAGGGGCTGACCGGGAAGGGGCAGTGAGGGGGAGGTAAAGTGAAAAAGTGAAAGATAAATAAGAAAAAGAAAAAGGTTATAGGCAATCAGCAATATGGGTGAGCCCAAAATCAGCGAAGGGGGCAGTCTCAAGCCTCAAATTAATTCATTAAATAAAAAGGATAGGGAATTTGAGAAGGGGACTATGCTAGATTGTGAATCTTATGTCTAGCCTATGGGAGAAAGAGGCAGGAGTTTCAGGGGTTCAAAAACCACTGCCTTGGGCAAAATTAACCCGACAGTAATTTTTGCCTTTTCTCTGTGCTGGTGTCACTTTCTGCAGAATGGTATATTAAAACTGCATCATTTTCAGTCAAAAAAACGAAAAAAAAGAAAAAAAAGTGTTGGCTGGTCATCATGGTGTGGTGGCAAACATCTTTACTACCATCACTCTGTAGACAGGAGGATCTCTGAAAGTTCAAGGACACCCTGGTCTACACTGCAAGTTCCAAACCAGCTAGGGCTACAAAGTGAAACCCTATCTCAAAAAATAAAATATGCCACGATTCTCCCATAGCATTAAGATTTTTGTTGTTGTTGTTGTTGTTGTTGTTGTTGTTTCAGTGAAAGCTCAATACAAATTATGAGTGTGAGATTTAAGACTAGGAGCCAAGTAGGTGTGACTGCCATGTCTACATTCCCAGCTCCAGAGGCTGAGGCAGGAGGATCATCTGATGGTGGTAGCCTAGACTACATAGCACGGTCCTGTCTCAAAATAGATAAATAAGCTGGGCAGTGGTGGCGCACACCTTTGATCCCAGCACTTGGGAGGCAGAAGCAGGCAGATTTCTGAGTTCAAGGCCAACCTGGTCTACACAGTGAGTTCCAGGACAGCCAGAGCTACACAGAGAAACCCTGTCTCAAAAACCAAAAAAAAAAGATAAATAACCCAACCACCCCCCACAAAACCCACAAAACTCCACGTGCTTACATGAGTAAACTGAAGACTAAAAAATGTTGAAGTATAAGAGTACATATTTTAAATTTTGATAATATATGGATGTGGGGGATTTGCCTAGTATGACCCAGTTCTAGGTTCAATCTGCAGTACAGCAAGTATAGTAAGATTGAACAGTGCCTGTGTAATACAGATTAGGTAGGTTACTTACAGCTTTGCAGGTGAGAATTCATTTTAAGGGAGCTGGCGAGATGGCTCAGTAGGTAAGAGCACTGACTGCTCTTCCAAAGGTCCTGAGTTCAAATCCCAGCAACCACATGGTGGCTCACAACCACCCGTAATGAGATCTGACAACCTCTTCAGGTGTGTCTGAAGTCAGCTACAATGTACTTATGTATAATAATAAAAATAAATCTTTAAAGCCGGGCACTGGTGGCACATGCGTTTAATCCTAACACTTGGGAGGCAGAGGGAGGTGGATTTCTGAGTTCGAGGCCAGCCTGGTCTACA
>NW_022196904.1:111159396-111173100 GCF_008632895.1 Mastomys coucha
AAAAAAAAAAAAAAAAAAAGAATTCATTTTGACACTTTGAAATCTGAGACTGTGAAGAAAAATGAACAAGTGATGTCTCTGGTGAAGCCCACACACCAGCTAGACACTAAGCAAGGTAGACACAGAGAGGCAAACTCCTACACTAACACACTTTCAAAGTGTCCCTTTGTTTTCAGCTAAGGCTTTCTGGTGTATGTTGAGCATGCCTAGAATCGGTCCTGTGCATCCCCCTCAACCCTGTAAAGACATATGTACCCCATAACCTAAAAATGTGCCTACTATCTTTTTTTTTTTTTAAAGATTTATTTATTATTATACATAAGTACACTGTAGCTGTCTTCAGACACACCAGAAGAGGGCATCAGATCTCATTTATGGGTAGTTGTGAGCTACCATGTGGTTGCTGGGATTTGAACTCAGGACCTTCAGAAGAGCAGTCAGTGTTCTTACCCACTAAGCCATCTCACCAGCCCCTACTATCTTCTTAAATGAATTAAACTGAGCATGCTCAGAAGTCTGTTTAAGGATAAAAGTATGATTAAGAATGGGCCAACCCCTGTGTGAAAATATATGGAGGAGCTCACCGAATAAAATTCCTCAGTGTCGGCCGGGCGGCAGTGGTGGTGCACGCCTTTAATCCCAGCACTTGGGAGGCAGAGGCAGGTGGATTTCTGAGTTTGAGGCTAGCCTGGTCTACAGAGTAAGTACCAGGGCAGCCAGGGCTATACAGAGAAACCTTGTCTCAAATAAAAAAAAAAAATCCTCAGTGTCTTTGTTTAATGAGTATCTTTTTTGAAAAGAACTCCTTTGGTCTAGAGAGATGGCTCAGCGATTAAAAGCACTGACTGCCCTTCCAAACCTCCTGAGTTCAAATCTCAGCAACCACATGGTGGCTCACAACCATCTGTAATGAGATCTGACTCCTTCTTCAGGAGTGTCTGAAGACAGCTACTATGCATTTACAAATAACAAATAAATAAATCTTTAAAAAAAATTTATTTGGTTGTCCTGAAGCCGATACCTGCCCCCTGGGTTCAAGGAACCCTCTTTAGTCTGTGCTATTGAGTAAAGCAGTGTTTCCTGAGGACCAGTCACTTGGATAAACATCCACCTCAGACTTTACTTGACTACTTTCCAAAGAGGCCCTCTTCTCTCTAATTTAGCAACTACTGTAATACTTTTTGGAATTTACCCAACACACGGTTAATGTAGCCTGACTACTGGATATCTGTGAGATCTGTTATTAGTCTCTTGTTTAAAGACTATGAGCATTAAAAAATTCTGTAATCTCTGGGCGGTGATGGCGCACACCTTCGATCCCAGCACTTGGGAGGCAGAGGCAGGCCGATTTCTGAGTTTGAGGCTAGCCTAGTCTACAGAGTGAGTTCCAAGGCAGCCAGGGATAGACAGAAAAACCCTGTCTTGAAAAAAAAACAAAACAAAACAAAATAAAACAAAATTCTGCAATCAAGGAAAAACAATGGAGAAGGGGTCATCGTATTGGGAAGACTTCAGCCCACAACAACTGCCATCAACCAAAGATCCTGACCTTTCCTATAAGGAGTAGGAATGTGATGCTAAGGCCAGGAATCTTAGCTAAGGCATGGACCACTGCATGGCCTGCCTGTTTTCCTTTCACCCAACTCCTGGATTTTGTTAAAGTATTTAACAATCCAGATTTGAAATCCAGATGATGTAATAACCACTTCCAACTTAACAGGCAGACTTATGAGACTGTATTGTGATCATCCCGTTAGCATAACCATACAGACACTCTGTGGTGATCCCCGGCAGCTTTCACAGCAGGCAGGGAAAACCAGTCAGAGTGAAGAATGAAACTCAGCTCAGCCCGATTTTACTGTAATCAGCACTGGATCAAGGCTTCTAGAGTCTGGCTCAGATCATTCTACTTTAGCCATATTTAAGCACACCACAATTTTGAAAAGAAAAAAAATATTCAGATGACAATTAACTCAGTCCCAAGCACAGAACAATTTAAGATGTATTTACATTGAGATTCTTTACAAAGTACATCTGGCTTCTTTCACAAGAATGGGGACATTGGCTCAGAGACAGTGCCCGAGATTTGGGATCTAGGGATCTTGACTAAGGTCTGAGAGTCAGGATTGGCCTGGCCCTAAGATAACATAGAAGCCACTAAGGCTGTTGTAAAGCACAAGTAACATTACTTGTAAGGATGTGTTATGGTCTAAAAGCAATGCTCAAGAAGGAGGGAAGGGTCTGGGATAAGTAATATCATGGATTCTGAGAGATACAGGCAGAGTCTGTCTTATCAGGCAGCAAAGAATCACCAGGTTGTAAAACTACATCATTCCTGGCATTCTAGGAAGAACCAGCTACACACTTCATTCCACTGAAAAGGTAAGCTGTGTGTTTAATTTTCCTGGCTTCTCCAGTGCTTATCTGTGTGCACAAGGCCTCTTTTGCTCTCTATATGTGTTTATACTCAACCTTTTTTTTTCGAGACAAGGTTTCTTTGTGTAGCCCTGGCTGTCCTGGAACTCACTCTGTAGATCAGGCTGGCCTCAAACTCAGAAATCTGCCTGCCTCTGCCTCCAAAGTGCTGGGATTAAAGGTGTGCACCACTACCGCCTGGCCATAGTCAAGCTTCTTTAAGAACTAACCTACATTCTGTTTTTAAAGATTCATTTATTTAAAAATAACCTACATCTTTTTTAAAGATATATTTTATTCATTTTATGGGTATGAGTACACTGTAGCTGTACAGATGGCTGTGAGCTGGGAATTGAACTCAGGACCTCTTGCTGGCCTCGCTTGCTCCAGTGTTATTCACTGTAGCTATCTTTAGGCACACCAGAAAAAGGTGTCAGATCTCATTACGGGTGGTTGTGAGCCACTATGTGGTTGCTGGGATCCGAACCCAGGACCTTCGGAAGAGCAGTCAGTGCTCTTACCCGCTGAGCCATCTCGCCAGTCCCCAATAACCTACATTTTAAAAAACGATATGTTTATTCATTTTCTGTATATGAGTACGTTGTAGCTATCTTCAAACACACCAGAAGAGGGCATCAGATCCCATTCCAGATGGTTGGTGAGCCACCATCCTGGGACTTGAAGTCAGATCCTCTGGAAGAGCAGTCAGTGCTCTTAACTGCTGAGCCATCTTTCCATTCCTCACATTCTACTCACTCTTGACCTACTCATCTAGATTCCATGCCCTGCGTGCCCCATTTCTTTCTTTAAGACCTGGTAGCTCAAGCTGGCACTTGGGAAGATGAAGAAGAAGATCTGCTATAAGTCTGAGACAAACAGGTAACATAGTGAGTCCCAGGCAGCATGCACTGTATCTGAAATAAATATATAAATACATACATTCAAGCCCCCCCTCACCATTTAAACATCAGTCTTTTGTTTGTTTGTTTTCAAGACAGGGCTTCTCTGTGTAGCCCTGGCTGTCCTGGAACTCACTGTGTAGACCAGGCTGGCCTTGAACTCAGAAATCCACCTGCCTCTGTCTCCCAAGTGCTAGGATTAAAGGCGTGCACAACCACCGCCTGGCAATATCAGTCTTTAATCCACCCCTGACTTTAAACTTTCAAGTTTCCAGAACCAGTGTGTGCCAGAGGAGTTAATTCCCACTTGAAACTGACTCTGACTTTCACAGTTCTATATCCAGTTACCTATTACGAATTCTTTTTAGGTGATTTCTAAGTACTCTTCTTACAATTACTGTTACCATCACTTACCAAGCCCATATCTACCTGCCTCTATTCTCAGCCTTCACGGAGCCTTTGCTCTTTCTGGAGCCAGAATATATCCTGATCTGCTTACTGCTCAGTCTCTCTTCCTCTTCTTTTTTTTTTTTTTTAAAGATTTATTTATTTATTATATGTGAGTACATTGTAGGTGTCTTCAGACACTCCAGAAGAGGGCATCAGATCCCATTACAGATGGTTGTGAGCCACCATGTGGTTGCTGGGATTTGAACTCAGGGCCTTTGGAAGAACAGTCAGTGCTCTTAACCACTGAGCCATCTCTCCAGCTCCTCAGTCTCTCTTCTTTACTTGCACAATGAAGTTTACATAAGACCCCTGGCTACCTGGACTGATCCTGGACCTCATTCCCTATGGCATGCTTTGATTGTCTTTGCAATTCAGAATTGTCTGTGCTTTCTGCCTGGAATCCCTCGCTTGTGCTTCACCTGTTTATTCTGCAAGAATCAGCTGTCACCCTCCACAGCTCTTTCCTGCTGGTACTAAGTGTCCAACCTTTGCATTTCCATAGCAGCAATGGATCTAACCCTTAAGGGTCCTATGTCGCACTTAAGCTTTATGTCTCCCAGGACAGACCCAGCAGCAATCCTTACATCCTAACACTAATACTCCTCTGTCCACTGAGTCATCATTGCACTGAACTATGACTTCACCTGACTCAAGTTTCTTAATTTTCTCCTTCTCTTCTTTTGGACTGCATCTTATGTATCCCAGATCAGCCTAAAACTTGTTACATAGCTGAGAATGACTCTGAACTCCTGATCTCCTTGCCTCCACTTCCAAAGTGGTGGAATCATGGACTTGTATTACTATACACTCAGGAGGTAGAAATAGGAGGATGAGAAGTTCAAGGCCTTCCTCCACTACACAGTTCAAGGCTAGCCTAGGATCCTAGCCTACAAGAGACCTGTCACAAACAGGGGTAGGGAACAGGCTGTTAATGATAGGGTGCTGACTCACATTTAAGGATGCACATGAGAATGCGAAAGAGGAAGGCTATTTCTTTTTTTTTAAAGATTTATTTATTATTATATATAACTACACTGTAGCTGTCCTCAGACACCAGAAGAGGGTATCAAACCTCATGACGAGTGGTTGTGAGTCACCAGTTAGCCTGGCTGACCAGTGTGCCCTAGAGATCCAGCTGTCTTTGCCTTCCTAGTACTAGGATAACAACTGTGTCACTATGCCATTTCCCACTGGTAACTGAAGTCAGGTACATGGAACCATTTTACTGACTGAGCAATCTCCCCAGCCTTTTAAGTATTTCTTATTTTTGAATTGATATGAACAGACTGGAAAAAATAGAACAAGCCAAGCAGAATGTGTCAAAATAAATATTTATTTACATTTACTGCTTATTTACAGCTGTAATAGCAAATGTGCAAAGTATGACTTAAAACCACTAACCTGAAAGTAAGTATAAACAAATGTTCAGTCAGTAGTATCACCATCAGAATAAAATTAAATTTGTGGGAAATACATTCAAGTAATCACATTAAATGTCATTCAGATACTGTATTCTTAAAAAAAAAACAAAAAACCAAAAAAACAAAAAACAAAACCAAACTATTGCCTCTTAAAAGTAGCGGTATATAAATATATTTCCATCCTTTTGCCCAGCTAGCAAATGGGAACCTGTACCCGACCATTTAACCAAAGACCAACTCTGGTCAGAGACAGGTGGGAGGAGAGCTGTGCAGTGACCCAGAAGCAAATCCCAAATGGCAATTGTCCCAGAAGTCAGCACTGCTGCTGCGACATGATCTTTCACATCCCCTTCCAGGAACCTGTGACAAAGAGGAAGAGACAATTCAGATCTCACATCAAAAGCTTCAAGGACTCAGAAATGGCTCTGCAGGAAAGGCACTTTACTAATAAACACCCATGTTTAATCCTCAGGACCCACAAGATGGGTAGAAAAGTGACTACTGAAAGTTGATTTCTGCTTACTACACACTTGCCATGACACATGACTCCAACAAAATATATGAATTAATTAAATGTAAAACACTAAACTTAAAGCTTGAAGGAAAAATATGCTCCCAAGAATCAGCCAAGACCAAGCCTCCAGCCACTGAGTGGTGACTGCCTGTACAAGAGGACTGCTGGCCTGGACAGCACAGTCCAGAGGCTGCACCTCATACTGCCCAGCACTAGCTCAATGCTCCCTCCCCTCTCCCTGCTAACCACACTCAGTCAACCTGAGTGACCTTGCTCTGCTAGTGTTTCTGTCTCTGTCTGTCTGTCTGTCTCCCTCCTCCTTTCTTCCCTCCCTTCTCCCCCCTCTCTCATTTCTCTGTAAGACTCTAGCCCCGACTTGAACCATGCCTGGGAACTTATCATCCAGGCCTGTCACAACCATCCAAAGTTCACCTGAAGCACAGCAAACAGCAAACACACTCTCCCCCAAATTCCTGAGGCTGCCTCATTTTTTGGGATTAGGAATCCCTAGAAACCATAAGCATAACACCATGCCACATTCTACCATTGAACTGTATTCCAAGTATTTTTCTTACTTTAAAAAAAAAAAAAAAAAAAAGCTGGAGAGATGGCTCAGTGGTTAGGAGCACTGACTGCTCTTCTGAAGGTCCCAAGTTCAAATCCCAGGAACCACATGGTGGCTCAGAACCATCTGTAATGGGATCTGATGCCCTCTGGGGTGTATAAGCTACAGTGTACTTAGATATAATAAATAAATCTTTAAAAAAAAAGAGGAAGAAGACATTGACTTATTTATTGTTTATGTGTTTATTTATGTGTATTTGACCTATGGGACCCACATGGTGAAAAGAGAGAACTGGTTCCCACAAACTTGTTCTCAGACCTCAACACCCACTTTAAAAATGTAAAAAATAGCAGGGCAGTGGTGGCACACACCTTTGATCCCAGCACTTGGGAGGCAGAGGCAGGCAGATTTCTGAGTTTGAGGCCAGCCTGGTCTACAGAGTGAGTTCCAGGACAGCCAGGGCTACACAGAGAAACCCTGGTTTGAAAAACCAAAAAAAAAAGCAAAGGCTCTAAAGTCCGCACCTGGGCTTAAATTCTAAAGACAACTAAGTGTTGTGTGGCCCCAAGCAAATTAACCTTATCAATAGATGAGGATAGTAAGACATTTCTCATGGCGCTATTGTGAGGATAAGCGAGAGGTACGTTAAAAAGCTTGAGGGTGTGGGGTCTGAGAGGTGGTCAGCAGTTAAGAGCACTGCTTGGGCTGCTCTTCCAGAGGAATATGGTTTGATTTCCAGCATCCACACGGCAGCTCACAACCATTCCCACTCCAGTTCCAGGGAATCTTGACATCTTTGAGCCTCTAACTGGACTGTGGGCTACTTTGTGAGGTCTCTTCCTCCACCCTTCACAAATCCTCTTCTTCCCTTTCAACCCCATATACTAGGTAGGAGATAGAGGGGAAAGGAAAGGAAAAGGGCGATGTTATCATTAGACCACTTCCTGCTGACTAGGGGCATCGAGTACCTTGGGGCAAGTTTGAGCTTCACAGCTATATCTAATTTCTTTTCTTCAGCTCTTCACACTTGACTACTTGGCAAACTGCAACCAACAGCACCCAACCACCAATCAGCCAACCAGCCCCTTCTTTCAGGGCTCTAGCATTTCTATATCCTCTGACAAGTCCCCAGAATTCCAAACATCACACACTTGCAGAAACTTTCTGCAGCTGGCAAAACCACGCCTCTGCTAGAACATGAGGCAAATCATAGTTGGCTTCTGCAAAGAAGCCCCATATCCCTACACCTGCGATTAAAATGAAAACATATGCTTATAGTATTTCTGTGTTTTTTTTTAAAGAACCCAAAATTCCAGAATTCTCACTATACCTCATATTGAAAAGATCTTCCTAAAGTTCATTTAAAAGGTCTTTAGTCTTTTTTAGAAGTATTTTTAGTTTTAAGTATGTGTATGTGCCTGTGTGCAGGTGTGTGTGTGTGACCACTGGTGTCCACAGAGGCCAGACACCCTTTGGAGCTGTCATGCAGTTATGGATGTCTGACATGCCCTCTGCAGTAGGAGCCATGCACTGATTACTCGTGATCCATCTCTCTCTATGTTCAGATCCTGTTTTTTCCTTGAAGAAAATGTTCTTAGGATGCTGAAGAGACAGTTCAGTAATTGCTCTTGCAGAGGGCCTGAGTTCAGTTTCCTGCCCCCCATATCAGGTGTTTTACAACTACCTGTAGCTCCAGCTCTAGGGATCCAACACCTCTGGCCTTCCCTGTCCCCTACACTCTTCTACACATACTTTACATACACAAGTAATTAAAGACAATAAAAAAGTTTTAAGTATATATTTTAAGCCAGGTGGTGGTGGCTTTAATCCGAGCACTGGAAGGCAGAGGCAGGAATCTCTGAGTTCCAGGATACCCAAGGCAACACAGAGAAATCCTGTTGAAAAACAAACAAAACAACAAAAAACTCAATGTTTTCTATAAAAAACTCTACTAGTGAGCAACCTCCATAGCACAACAGACTTTAGCATCTCATATTTTCTATAGATTTTAGCGACACAAAAGTACCCAGCATAGTGCCTTCAAAATTACCTCACCTCTGAACAGCAGCCACACACTTACCTTCCAGCCTGTCCCTGAGGAAGGGAGCACAGCACAATACCCACACTCTGAGCTGTCTTAGGGTTAATCACCAGCAGCTGAAACACAGGGCTTCCAAAGGCCTGGCTCTCTTTGGCACAAGGATGACTCAGAACAACAAACAGGAGCCCCTGTTGCAGGAGAGAAATAACCACCCAACCATCAAGAGGATGTTGGCAGTGGTGACAAAAACAACGCAGAAGGAACTATCAACAGACTCTTCAACATGTAGGACATAACCACCGCCTTCCCTTCATCACACCACAGCAGCTGAGGTGATTGCCACACTGAGCTTCTGGATCCTCACCAGTCCTGACGATCATGAATCCAGCAAACTCCTCAGGTTCCTAGACTTTAGATACACCTTGTGCCATCATCCGATGGGAAAAGGCTGGTACAAAGACGGATGTCATGGAGACGCATACAAGGAACCTTCAAATTGGAAGTCCTCATTCATAAACTCAATCTCAGAATTCCCACAAAGTGACAAAAAGGAACCATCACCTGTGGTTTGTATGGAAAAACCCAGGGAAGACCTCTCCCTGCTTTGAGGGTCAGTGAGTAGGAGTAATTAGCATATACGAAATGTGCTAATTACGTAAATGGAAACAAACAGGTACATTCTAGAAACAGATTCAATCTTCCTAACAGATCACAAAAAGTAGGCTGAAGATTTTGTGATAGCCTGAGATACATACTGAGTTCTAGACCAATCAGGGCTAATTTTTCCCCCTTTCCTTTGTTAAGTAATTAGGCATCAGCTTTGATAACAGAGATAATATTTTTAGGACAAATTCATAGTTTGGAAGTGGGTCTTTAAGTCAAAAGGCATAGATTCAAGGTCATCTTACTCAGTACATAGAAAGTTGCAGGCCAGCCTAGGCTACAGGGGAACCTCTCTCAAATCAAAAGGAAGCAAAGCAAAGCGAAGTCAAAGCACACTGCCATCCAGTGTTGAAAGAAAAGACAACAGGAGGGCATGCTGACTGCCACTGTTACTGTCCCCACTGGTGAGACCAATGGATAACACAAATAAACACCGCATAGCCCTGGATCACTACTCACCATCTCAGAACAGGCTCTGTGACAGATGGAAGCTTGGTAAGCATCATCAATGTGCATCTTTTTCAGGAGCTGGCCAGTTTTTAAATTCCTTAGATATCAAAATAAGTAAGAAAATTACATTCTTCCAGTAAAATGACTTTCATGTAGTATACATCTTTTCCTTTTAAAGATAAGGTGTCACGCCAGGTAGTGGTGGCGCAAGCCTTTAATCCCAGCACTTGGGAAGCAGAGGCAGGTGGATTTCTGAGTTCCAGGCCAGCCTGGTCTACAGAGTGAGTTCCAGGACAGTCAGGGCTACACAGAGAAACCTTGTTTTGATGAAAAAAAAAAAAAAATAGAGTGTCACTATGTAGCCTAAGCTAGCCTCAAACTTGTGTTGAGTGCTGGTATGGCAGGCCTGTACCACATGCCTGCTTCACACAGAATGTTCTTAATTTGTTAACACCTATTTTGGAAGGTAACAACAGAAAATCACTAAGGAACAGAGCACTGAAGGTTTTTTTTTAATTTCTTTTTTATTTATATGAGTACACTGTAGCTGTCTTCAGACACACCAGAAGAGGGCATCGGATCCCATTACAGATGGTTGTAAGCCACCATGTGGTTGCTGGGAACTGAACTCGGGACCTCAGTGCTCTTCCGCTGAGCCAGTTAGAAACAGTGCTCAGATGCTCTTTTCCGCTTATCTAGGTTCGCTTTCTTGGCAAGCCAAGGACAAAGCTGACAGTGGAAAAGAGAAAAGCACAGGCACGTCTGCATTCTCTCGCTGAGGCAGCGTCTTTCCACATGTCCCTCTCTAGATCCATCACCTCCTCCCTCAGCGTCCTGTGTTACGGGATTGCAGGTATACACCACCATACCCTGCCCATGCCCAGCGTACCCAACTTTCACAACTATGAAACAGAAGCACATTCACACATAAAGCGAAAGCTTACCAGATCACAATGCTGTTCACAGTGGTAGTACCAAGCAGAGCGTCCTGCGTCCCCTGGACTTCAGCAAAAGTCAGTACAGTTTCATCGGGAGGCATCAAAAGCTGCTCATCTGTGCTGCTGTATTTAAAACAGTACTGAAAATCACTTTTGAATCAAAACAGTTCCTAAGTAGTCCTCCTGTACATTACTAGACTATGTACATAACAATACTAAATGAAAGCTGCTCTTCCAGGTCCTGAGTTCAATTCCCAACAACCATTCACAATGCCATCCAATGCCCTCCTCTGGCATGCAGGTGTACATGCAGATGGAACACTCATGTACATTAAATAAAATCTTTTTTTGTTTTATTAAATTATTTTATTTACTTTAAATAAAACTTTTTTTTTTTTTTGGTTTTTTTCGAGACAGGGTTTCTCTGTGTAGCCCTGGCTGTCCTGGAACTCACTCTGTAAGACCAGGCCAGCCTCGAACTCAGAAATCCACCTGCCTCTGCCTCCCAAGCGCTGGGATTAAAGGTGTGCGCCACCACCGCCTGGCTTAAATAAAACTTTTAAAAAACCAAGAATGAATACCAGAAAAAAGTTTTAACTAGAAGACTTCTAAATTTTCTACAATAAATACATCTTATTAATCTCATCTTCTTATTCACTCTAGCCAATGTTAAGCTCACAAACATTCTGTTTAAATCTATTTTTTCCTATTCCTACCTCAATGTTGGAACTACCAATCTATGCAGGTGACCAACCCTGAACAATGATATCATTGCCCCTTCCTCTTCAGCCACTCAATCAGCAGGTTTATTGACTCTGTGGACTCACTTCTCACAAATCTATCTTCTTTCCTTCTCCATCAACACTTCTCTGGAAATTATTTGATTAGTGCCAGGGTCATCTTGCTGTCCAGGCTGGCCCAATACTCATTGTATAGCCCAGGCTGACTCCCTCATAACAATTCCCCCAGCTTCTGCAGGTGTGTACACCACATGCAGTTCATTTCCTTAATTTAAGGAACCCCTGGACTCTTGCCCAGATTGCCATGTTAGTTCAGGGCTAATTATGACAAATAAGATCCCTCCCCTCTGTTATGAGGAAGGACAAAAAAAAAACAGTAAAGACAAAAGACTAAGATATAGCTCAGTAACAGGGTCTAATCCCCAGGATTAAAATGAAACAAACTGGGAAAGTATAGGACATGACAAAAGGAGAAAATGTTTTAGTTCAGGTTGTCACATGCTGACCCTGAAGGACTGAGAGGTGACTATTATTATTATTATTATTATTATTATTATTATTATTATCATTATCATTATTATTATTTTGAGACAGGGTTTCTCTGTATATCCCTAGCTGTCCTGGAACTCACTCTGTAGACCAGGCTGGCCTCAAACTCAGAAATCCGTCTGCCTCTGCCTCCTAAGTGCTGAGATTAAAGGTGTGTGCCACCACTACCCAGCAAGAGGTGACTATTAAAGAAGCATGCAGGTCTAGAGCATGAGAAACAGCTGAGAGCTAGAAATGCATGTTTGCAGTTTACTAGCAACTAGACAGGCAAGGAAGCAATGGATAACATAGAACAGGGTACTTTTTTTTTTTTTTTGGTTTTTCAAGACAGGGTTTCTCTCTATATCCCTGGCTGTCCTGGAACTCACTCTGTAGACCAGGCTGGCCTCGAACTCAGAAATCTGCCTGCCTCTGCCTTCCAAGTGCTGGAATTAAAGGCATGCACCACCACTGCCCGGCTTCTTTTTTTTTTTTTTAAAGATTTATTTATTTATTTTACGCATATGGGTACACCACCATTGCTCTCTTCAGACATACCAAAAGAGGGCACCAGATCCCACTACAGATGGTCCAGATGGTCGTATGCCACCATGTGGTTGCTGGGAATTGAACTCAGGACCTCTGAAAGAAGGTCAGTAGTGCTCTTAACCACTGAGCCATCTCTCCAGTCCCAGGGTACTTCTAATATTCAAGAGACACACAGCAATTCTAAACAAAGCCAGAGAGAGAACCAACTACATTTACTCAACTGGCTTCCCTGGCTTCCGCCTCTTTAACCTGCTTGTTGGTTGCATTATGTAGCATTAAGGCCAGGCTTGCCATCATACCTACAGCAGAGAAAATCAGGTTCCTAGGCATCCACTTTTCCTGAAGCCTGAGATAAAATGCCCCTTACAGAACAGTGAAGACCAATCGATGCTTTTCTTACCTTCCATCTTCAGCAAATGTCATGATTTGTATTCGCTGATTGCAAAAGGTTCCAGTGCTACTAACTAGTCTCCTCTTTGTTAGGCCAAGTATAGATTTTATATCTCCAGATTTCAGGAGGACTTGCTTTTCATTTTCATCACCAGAGGAACACAGCAACGCCCTAGACCAAACACAAATCCGAGAAGCCAGGAGTAAGCAGTGAGTAACAAGGCAGTAAGTAGAAATCTTAAATAGCAACTTGAGTCATAGATGTCAGTCTGCACATGCTTTCATTTTTTAAGGACTGTATTTTGTGTGTGTGTAAGTGTAGGCATACATGTGGACGTGGGTCCTGGTACCTGAAGCCTAAAAGGCTTAGAATCTCTTGGAGCTGGAACTACAGGTGTCTGAAGGGCAACTGGATTGTTATATGGGTGCTGTGTTCTGAATTGCTAAACTGTCTCTCTAGGCACTAGATTTTTTTGGAAACAAGGTCTCACTATGTAGCTCTGGCAGGCTTTGAAGTTGCTATGTAGACCAGGCTGGCCTCAAACTCAGAGATTTGCTTGTTTCTGTCTCCTAAGCACAAGGAATTAAAAGCTTGTGCTATCATGTTCAGCTAGATTAAATTTTTGAAGCAGAGATTTATGTAACCCAGGCTGGCCTAACAATTCTCCCTCAGTGTGCCACCATGCCTGTATCAAAATTCAAACTCTTCTATGATTAAAATAAATTACTTTTATTTTCAATTATATATATTTGTGTGCCTATGTGTGGGTATGTGTACCTAGTGTAGTGTCCATAGAAGCCATAAGATGTCAGATCCCTTCAAGCTAGAGTTACAAGTGGTTGTTAAGCTGCCCTACAAGGGTACTGAAAACTGAACTTGGGCCTCCTGTTCAGTGCGGCATGCACTCTTAAGTGCTAAGCCATCTTTCCAGTCCCCTGACATTTTTTTTTTTTTTTAATTTTTATGTGTATGTGTACATGCCTGCATGAATTTATATATCAACACACATACAGGATCCCACAGAGGACAGAAGATGGTTATGTCTGTGGGCTCCATGTGGGTCTTCTCAGAGGATAGTAAGCACTGTTAACTATTGAGCCACCTCTCCAACCCATTTGGTATGTTTTTATTTTTTTGAGT
>NW_022196904.1:111173110-111182827 GCF_008632895.1 Mastomys coucha
TCTGGCTGTCCTGGAACTCACTCTGTAGACCAGGCTGGCCTTGAACTCAAGAAATCCTCCTGCCTCTGCCTCCCAAGTGCTGGGATTAAAGGTATGCGCCATCACCACCTGGCTTGAGTAAGATTCTTATGCAGGACTTGAGGGTCTTATATATCTAAGGGTAATGTTGACTTTGAACTCTTAATCCTCCCACTTCAGCCTCCCAAATTCTAGGATTATAGTATGTCACCATGATTGGCCCTAAATTAATGTTATTTCAGAAAAGATTTACTTATTTTATTTCGTAGTTGTGTCTTGAGTGTATATGTGTACAGTATGTATGTGTAAGTGCCTGGAGGGGCCAGAAGAGGATATGTGATGGTGTGTATATGCTCAGTCCAGGGAGTAGCACTATTAGAAAGTGTGGCCTTGTTCGGGGAAGAGTGTCACTGTGGTGTGGTCTTTAGGACCCTTATCCTAGCTGCCCAGAAGTCATATTCTGCTAGCAGACTTCAGTTGAAGATGTAGAATTCTCAGCTCCTCCAGCACCATGCTTGCCTGGATGCTGCCACTTTCCTGCACTGATGATAATGTACTGAATCTCTGAACCTGCAAGCCAGCCCCAATTAAATGTTGTCCTTATAAGAGTTGCCTTGGTCATAGTGTCTGTTCACGGCAGTAAAACCCTAACTAAGACAGGGTGTGAGATTCCCTAGAACTGGAGTTGAAAGTAACTGTGTGCCACCTAATGTAGGTGCTGGAAACCCAACCCACTTAAACACTAAACAATCTCTCCAGACCAGAAACTCAGGTTCTTTTATGATGCCCTGCTTTTAATACTGAAGTGTGAGTTATAATGTGTACTGAAGATAACTGAAAAGAACAAAGATGGTGGAGTGCCAGAGCAAGAGAGATATCACATGTGGAGCCCTCAGAAACGGCATACCTGATTTCTCTGATTTCCAAACTTCCCAAAGCTACACATATAAGATTGTAAACATCGGGCACTGGAACTATTTGTAATACTGGAACCTACATAAAAGAAAATTATATTTAGTCATAGGTTCAAGAATATTTCAGGAAAAAAAAAGTATCACTCTTTTATGTTACTCCTAGCCTTCTTTTTACTTTTTATTTTGTGATAGGGTCATATTAAGTTGTGTAGGTTGGCCCTGAACCTGTGATCTTCCTGCCTCAGCCTCCTGAGTAGCTGAGATTACAGGCCTGAGCCTCCTAATCACATTCTCTCGAATTCTTATGGTATCGGGACTATGTGTGAAATGTGAAGATTCAGAAAAACTTTCTGCCCTTCATATAACCTTTTGGTGTTTTGGTTTGGATTCTGGTTTTTCTTTTTTGAGATAGCATCTCACTACATATAGCTGACTGACCTGAACTCAATATCTGACTCACTGTCTGCCTCTGCTTCCCAAGTGCAGGGATTAAAGGCATGTGCCACCCACCTGGGTCCTCAGAAAAACCTTCTTACAAGCTCTATTCTAATTGTATGAGTTAGATGTGCTAGTATGGACCTGTAAGTCCAGGACTATGGAAGCTAAGGTAGTGGGGGGAGGGGAGGCACAAAATGAAGGACAGCCTGGGCTATACTATGAGACCACTATCATCCCCCCCCAAAATAAACAAATAGAAATCTTTGTTAAGAGTTAGGTTAGGGAGCTGGAGAGATGGCTTAGCAGTTAAGAGCACTGACTTCTCTTCCAGAGGTCCTGAGTTCAATTCCCAGCAACCACATGGTGGCTAATAACCATCTATAATGGGAATCTAATGCCCTCTTCTGGTGTGTCTGGTGTGTCTGAAGACAGCCCTGAGGCTTAAACATACCTCTGTGAAGTGCCAGGTATGAGCTTTTTCCCACTGCAAAGAATTCAAGGGTTTCCAAAGAGAAACTACATCTTCACAAGCAGTTATGATACATGGCTCCTTAGTACCAGCTCTTTCCCACCACATGGCGCTCACATCCACAGAGCAGGAACTGGAAGGATTCTAACCCAAAAGGAGAAATTATATTAAAGTTTCTGATTAATGAAAAGAGTAAGTACCAAAGATAAGGTAATAAGTTACAAAGATGAGAAGAAATACCAGCTACGTAAAATGAAAGTTCTACGCAGGTCATAAGAAAGAGCTGTATATGTTTTATGTCACACACAGAGAAAAACCAACCCCCAAACCATCTCAGAGTTGATATAAAAATGTCTTAACTCCAGAACTAAATAAAAGGTTTTAGACCTTTTATTCTAGAATGGAATTCTGGAATGGAATACATTCTAATTTACACACACACACACACAGTCAGTCCATAATAACTGACCTGTTTGGAAATTAAAGATCCTGGTGAACAAAGTTGAAAAAACAAAACAAAACAAAACAAAAAACCAGACAGGGTCTCACTGTGTAGCCTTGGCTGGTCTAGAACTTGAAAGGTAGATCAGGCTGGCCTCCTAAGTGCTGGGATTATAGGTGTGCACCCCTATACCCCAACTTCAATATGCCTGCCTGCTTCTCCCCCCTCCTCCCCCCTCTCACCCCTCTCCACTCCCCCCTGCTTTCTTCTTTGGTTTTCTGAGACAGGGTTTCTCTGTGTAGCCCTGGCTATCCTGGAACTCATTCTGTAGACCAGGCTGGCCTCACAGAGATCTGCTTGCCTCTGCCTCCCAAGTGCTGGGGTTAAAGGCATGCACTCTTCTAACCCCAACAAATATACCATTTTTATTAGAACAAGGAGAGTACTGTGGGTCAAAACCCACAAAGCATGGCCAAAGCAGCATTCAAGAGAAAAAATAAAATAGAGAGCGTACAGTCCAAGGAGTTAATAAAAACACAAACAAACAATGAGAACAAAATAAAAACAATGAATGAGCCAGGTGTGGCAGTGCATACCTGTACCAGAGAAAAGAAGCAAGAGGATCTTGAGTTTAAGGGCAGCATGAGATATACTCTGAGACCGAGGTCAAACACAAAACAAACTCAATATAATCAAGAGCTAGTGGCTTTAAAACAAACATGACAAAGGCAAGAGGACTGGGGGTGTGGCTCACTTGGTAGAGTACTCGCCTATCGCATAGAAGCCCCGGGATTAATTCCCTGCACCCAATAATCTAGTCATGATGGAACATATTGTAATCCCAGCACACCCACTATGTAGAAGGCCATAGTCAGCTAAATCAGGAGAACAAGGCCAGTCTGGTATACATGAGATCTTGCCTCAAATAGAATGGAAAGTTAAGTCTGCATATATACTGACAGACAAAACACTGAGCCATTAACATACAAACTTGAAACTGTGAACAAAATGATAAATTCCATCTCAATCTAAGGCATTAAAGTCATCCCAAGTGGAGGACAGAACAAGACCATGGACCACAGAATCAACAAAGCAGAGCCCATAGGGGCTCACAGGGATTGAAGCAACAGTTACAAGGTGTTCTGTATGGCTGGACTAGATCCTCTGCATACATGTGTTGGCTGTTAGCTTGGTGTGCTTGTGGAAGTCGGTAACAGTGGGAGTGGGTCTACCTCAGATTCTTCTGCCTGCTCTTGGGACCCTTCACCTCCTACTGGGTAGCCTCATCCAGCCTTGTGCTTAATCTTACTGCAACTTGTTATGCCATGTTCAGTTGATAGCCCTGGGATGCCTGCTCTTTTCTAAAGGGAAACAGAGGAGGGGATCTGGGGGAGAAGGGAGACCGGGAGGGATGGAGGGGAAACTGTGGCCAAGACATAATGTGTAAGAGAAGAAGAAATAAAATAAATACATAAATAAAATTGGCCCCAGGACAGCTTAGCCACAGAGTATAGGCACTATTCCTACATACCTGCTACAGGAAAGGAGCCTGGAGCTCAGAGGCTAATCCGTGAGTAACAGGCAGCAACACTTCTGTGTGTTGGAAGTCCTGCCTCTGAACCACTGGCTTTCAACTGGGAAGGACTCCAAAGCCTCAGCTCCATCCCATCAATACTCAGCAATGTTTGGAAACCTTTTGGGATGTGGTAACTAAACATTTACTATATCAAAACCCAGAACTAAGATTTTCCTTTTCTTGAGAAAGAGTTTACTATGCAGCCCAGTCTGACAAACAAAAGGAACAGCTCTGTCCTCACCAACTCACTCAATGTTTCACATGTGATGTACAAGGCACACAGTAACAGGACATTTGGCTGACCTTTAACTCTGAAACCAACTGTAGGCTGCCTGGGTTTAAACTGTCACAAGCAGGGAGGTCTGCAGTTTCAGTCTGTGGAGACAGAAGTCACACTGTGAGCTTACAGCCATCACCAAGGCTACCCCAGCTACCTCTAACAGCACAAAGGCAAATGCAACTATTTCCCTTCGAGCAAAGAGTATGATCCTCCTTGTATTTTTACAATACATAATTTAGGGTGCTGGAGAGATGGCTCAGTAGTTAGGAGCACTGGCTGTTCTTCCAGAGGACCTAGGTTTATTCCCAGCATCTGCATGGCAGTTCACAACTGTCTGTAAGCCCAGTCCAGGGGCTCGGACATCTCACAGAGACATACATGTAGGCAAAACACCAATGCATATAAAATAAAAACAAGAAAAACTATTAAAAATGCATAATTTAATTAGCCTTAATTTTCCTGGAATGAGCTTAACATTTACAATGAAGACATTTCAGACAAACACAGCAAAACTCTTTAAACACAGGGAGGCAATGAGAAGGATATCATGCTGTCCATATTCACTAAGACATTTCATCCTTTCAGAGAAAATTTCACAAAGGAAACGGTTGTACCTGTTCAGTGGAATGTTCATGTAACTCGAGGCATGCATTTCCACAAAGCTGATTTTCTCTGAAAGTGAATGGCTCAACAGGCAGAGGTGTTGCTTGGGGGCCAGAGTCACTGTCACAGGCAGGTTGTCCTTGCCTACCTGACACTTGCAGGTTGGTATCCGGTTTTGGTGAGCAGGCTGAATTGTTGCACTCTTTACTGTTATTAACAAGGCTGTTTGTGTCTCCCAAGAGAGAAGGTTGGGGTGTAGAGCAAGGCTGTGCAGCTTCAGTAGACAGATTACCACCGGTTGCTGGGGAGCCAAAAGCTGGAGTCATGCCTAAGACAGGGAAAGCAGGTGAACACAGGGAGGGAGTAGGCCTGCCACTGTGATTAGGTGCAGCAGTGTCTGTAGGAGTGAAAAGCACTATGGATGAAGAAAGGCCCTTGCTCCCCGGCTGCCTTCTCAGGGTTGGCCCTGGATGGCATGCTTCTCCTGGCAGAACAGTGAGCTCCTCTTCCAAGCCCTCTGTCTCCGAATCTATTTGCAGTGCTTCCAGAGCAGAACGGATTCCTTCTCTAGGAAGTCTCTCACCGCAGTTTTTTGAGTCAGGAGACTCAATCAGTTTTTCTGAGTAGGACTTCAATTTTTCAAGTTTAAGAAACCCAAAGTCTTCATCGGGTAACTCAAAGTCTGTGATAGTGAGAAAAGACAGGTCTTAAAGTTACATTTCATTCTCACAGCGCAATGAAAGTATTATCACTACTCTGAAATAATAACATGTTATTATTTTGGTATATATATGTATGTTCTCACATGTGTATGTTTGCATGCCCTCTACCTTGCTTTTTAGGACAGGGTCTCTCACTGCGGCTGGAGCTCACTGATTCAGCTAGACTGGTTGATCAGCAAGCTGTTCAGCCACAGAAAGGAATGAAGCACCGACATGCTCTCTACAGCATGGACACAATGCTAGGTGAAAGCAAACAGATGGAAAATACAAAGTCACACAGGACACAATTCCACTTACATGAAGTGATCGGAACGCTAGCTCTTTCCCAGATACCATTCAGTAGACTGACTGGTAGCTGTATATGGACAGGGAATGAAAAGAGTAAATAGGAAACAGGTGCGTAACGAGTGTGGGCTTCCCTGTGACACGCCACTGGCAACTCATTAATCAGTAAATGACACTGGACTGCTCACTTAAAAAACAGTTAATTTTATGGTTTGTAAATGTCAACTCTAGAAAAAGTTTCTAATTCTCAAAGACTGATATTTATTATTTTACTATGTTTATTATAACTATCCCTGCAACTCTAGAGAGTGCTTAACAACATGTACTTTGGGGCTAGAGCAATATCTTAGAGATTAAGACTGTTTATTGCTCTTCTAAAGGGCCTGAGTTTGGTTCCCAGCCCTCACATCAACTGGCTCACAACCACCTGTTACTCCAGCTCTGGCCTCTGCAGGCAACTGCATCCACATGCACAAGACATATACATACTCACAGTTGAAAATAAAACAAATCTAAGGAGCAAAATAGAGAAAAGAACTTGTACTGCTCTTACAGAAGGCCACATCTTGGTTCCCAGAATGCACATGGAGGAAGCAGCCCACAACTGCCTGTAACTCTAGCTCCAGTGGATTTGCCTTCCTCTTTTGACCCTTCAGGCGCTAGTCATATGAACAAATCCACACACACATGCACATAAATAAACAACTTAACAAACATCACATTCTTTCTCTGACCCCTTAAGAACTAGGCTGGGTGTGGTATCACAAGCCTTGAATTTGAGATTAAAGAGGCAGAGACATGCACACCCTTTAGTATTTACAGTCAGGAAGAGCTAAGGGGTTTTTATGAGGTCCAAGGTAGTCTGGTCCACATAGCAGATGGCCAAGAACTACATAGAAATACCCTGTCACAAATTAAAAAACAAACACACATGCAAAAGAAAGGGGTGGGGGAAGAGGAGGAGAAAACATTAAAATAAACCCAAACCAGAAAGCAGCACCAAAATCTTTGGCCTGTTTTTATTGTTATTAAAATAGTTTTGTGGCAGGTTTGTTTTATCTTTGTTATAAATGATGCTTCAAAAACATCTACTGTGGGCTAGCAAGATGGCTCAGCAGTTAAGAGCACCGACTGCTTCTCCAAAGGTACTGAGTTCAAATCCCAGCAACCACACAGTGGCTCACAACCATCCATAACAAGATCTGATGCCCACATCTGGAGTGTCTGAAGACAGCTATAGTGCACTTACATATAATAAATAAATCTTTAAAAAAAATCTATTGTATTAATACCAAGTTTACATATGAATAATCAACTTGATAATGGAAACAGAAAGGCTTTTCCATGGCAGGGGACTGGAGAGTTGGCACAACAGTTAAGAGCACCGAAGCACCTAATGGGAGATACAGCCCTCTGCACACTCATCTCAGGAATCTGACGCTTCTTCTGGCCGCCACTAGCACTGCATGCATGTGGTACACAGGCAAATAGACAGGCAAAAACACTTACACACACAAAGACAATAAACCACGACAGACCATTTTAAAAAATAAAACAAAATGTCTAATTAAGAAAGATAGCCCAGTACTCAGGAGGCTAAGGGAGAAGGATCTTGAGTTCAAAACCAGTTTGGACTAGATAGTGAGACACTGTCTCCAAACAAAAGTTTCTAGATTATTATCAGTGTGCATATTTTTTCTTCCTTCCTTTTTTCCTTTCTTTCTGAGACAAGTCTCACCCTGGAAGGTCTAGAACTCAGAAACCCGCCTGCCTCTGCCTCCCACACGCTGGGATTAAAGGCGTGCGCCACCACCGCCCAGCTAAAGCTAACTTTCAGTTGCAACCTCTGCTTGGTTCCTGCCAATTTACATGAATATACTTTTCCATAGACCCACTGTGCTCCCATTGACCTAGATGTACCTTGAAGGCTGTGCCACCCAATTTTTCTCTCTCCTTTGTATTGACTATAAAAACCCGATGCCATATTTGAGAAATACATTCAGATCCTACACTTCCTTGTGTTGTGTCTGTCTGTCTATCATTCGCCGACGTCTTGCTGACCTGACCAGAACCCTGTTTCTCCCACGGGTTGAGGGGCCAAGGCTGGCCGACCTGTAGCAAGTTTAAGCAAGCACCCAATGTATTCCCCTTGCTATGAGTTTTCCAAGCATCCCACTGATCTCCGGTGCCACACTGTATCCTCCCTCTACCTTACTTTCCTCAACTGAAGATGAAGATAATTATTGCCTTGAACAGGGCAGTGATGATTCAGTAAGTTAATGTTGTACAGCATTTACAAGTACCAGGTACACAATGATGATGAGCTGTCACAGCAAGTATAATCAAACGCAATCTGACTTGCTTTAGACTCTTACCATGAATAATCAATTCTCTGTTCTGACACTTATGCTTGGTGAATTTGCCCTTGGACCTGTTAACAGCCAATGCGACACAGGGAGGAAAAAGCAGCTGACAGTGATCCAGTGTGGAGGTGCGGACTGATTTTCGTTTCCCTCTGTGTCCTCTACCAGGTGGCCGTGCAGGTCGGTTGTCAGCAGGTCCTGGAGGAGAGCTGACCTCAGCTGCTGAGAGAAGTTTCTGAGAGAGGCTTCCTGAACTCAACTTTCCTGTGCTCGTGTCTAGCATGCCACTTTCACTTGGGTCAGTTTCTTCACTGGAGAGGACTACGTCCTTAGTTGCTTTCTTCTTTTTAAGCTCTTTTTTTTTGACACCCAAATGACATTGAATTACAGCTTCCAGAGCTATTTTTCTCTGAGAATCAGACATGCGACGGGTTGTTCTAACATAGTATTCTGCAGGAAACAGAAGGCCTTCAAGCATAGTACAAGAATGTATTTGACTTTCTGTGGAAGGAGGAGAGACTGCTGCTGGGCTGAGGTTCTTAGATGAGCCAAGAATTTCATCTTCCTGAAGATTCTCATTTCTCACATCAATAATGTTACTGGGAGATTTTAAAGATTTAGAGTTTTGGGTAGTATTTGCTGGCAACTTACTAAGAGTGAGATCATTTACAGAACATGAATTAGGACTTCCTGGCAGCTGATCATTGGCACTCACAGCTTTATATACTGAGTTATCTGTAAATATAGTCGTTTTTTTGTCTTGTGCCACCAGGTTTATGGATGAAGCCGGGCCCTGTGTAGTAATTTTGCAGCTACTGTCAGGAGGTGTATGCTCAAGGTGCCGACAATAATTGCTGTTTGACACAGTACATGAAGGAACTGTAGTCTCCATAGAGACATTATTTCCTCCCACAGGTGTCTCAATACCCCTTTCTGATTTGCCAGATGGTAGAATTAATATACTCTCTCCAATACCTGTAACAAGTGCTGGAGGGTCAGGAGTTTGAGACTTCAGACTTAAAAGGTGAGTCTTTTCACTTACTGGAGCCCTAGGACTCCTGCTACTGACTGCTTCCTGTCTTTTTCCATGCTTGCCAGGGAGTGTAAGAGAATTAGTGTTAAAAAAATCTTCCTTCCCCAGTGACACAGATGATTTCGTCCACGGCATCTTTGCTGTCCCTGGAAGTGTATTCTGTCCTTTCTCACCATCAGGGCTGCTGGTGCTATGCAAAAATTGTCCTTGGATGTCACCTGCTCTTGGTGTATGTAATACTTCTTGGCCACTTTTACAATTCAAGGACTGAGATTCAATATCAAGTATCTGAGAGCTGCTTTCTCCAGTCTCCTCATCGAGATAGTCGCTTTGTAATGTGTCACAAGTAAAGCCTTTATTTATAGGTTCTGAGGGGAAAGTATGTACATATGAGACTCAATTAAGTCCACTCCCAGGTAGTCACAAGAGAATCAAAATCAGACCCGCACAGAAACATATACATAGCCATTCATGCAGCATATTTACAGTAAAAGAGTGGCCCTGAGGCTGAGGTAGAAGGTCTGCCATGAGCATGAGGCCAGCCTGGAAAACACTGTAAGAGCTATATATGGCT
>NW_022196904.1:111182837-111196642 GCF_008632895.1 Mastomys coucha
CATAACTAAAAATAAATTTAAAAATAACTACAAATTAAAAACTTATTTTTCCAATTACAACACTGAACATAGTTCTGAAATTTTGAGGAGAAAAAAAGCAATTAATCCAGGCAGTGGTGGTGCACACCTTTAATCCCAGCACTTGGGAGGCAGAGGCAGGTGGATTTCTGAGTTTGAGGCCAGCCTGGTCTAAAGAGTGAGTTCCAGGACAGCCAGGCCTACACAAAGAAACCCGTCTCAAAAAAAAAAAAAAAAAAAAAAAAAAAAAAACAACAACCAACAAGGCTGGTGAGATGGCTCAGCAGGTAAGAGCACTCACTGACTGCTCTTCCGAAGGTCATGAGTTCAAATCTCAGCAACCACATGGTGGCTCACAACCACCCATAATGCAATCTGATACCCTCTTCTGTGTAGTCATTTATAATAATAAATAAATCTTAAAAAAAAAAAACAACCAAACAAACAAAAAAGCAATTATATTGGCAATCCAATTGAAGGCACTGGGTATTGACTGAATTGTATAACATGAATTTTTATGTTATTTAAGAAGTCTACTGCTTCTTTTCCATGTGAAAAAAAATAACATCAGCCAAATGGGGAGTGAATACAAAGCAAGCGTAAGTAAATGGCTAATTTACCAGAGTGGTTTAACAGTGGGGAGACTTCCTGCTGGGGTACACAATCTTCTATTGCTTTCTTAGAGTTCTTAACCTTCTCAGCTCTTTTGGCACGCTGGAGAAAACAAAAGCAGCCCAAGAAATCAATTTTCCTTAAAGCTTTATTACCATCAAGAGCCTTACTTCCCATTAATTGTGGTGGGCACACCTGAAATCCTAGCACCCAGAAGGCTGAGGCAGGATGGTGGGCTTATTTATTTTTACTATGTTTTATTTATTGTGTATGTGTGTGGCACACACATGAATACCCCCATGCCTTAGCACTTCTTAGTAGATAGCAGAAGACAACTTTCCTTACACTATGCTATTCCTGAGCATTGAGGTCACTTTGTCAAGCTTGACTGCAGGTGACTTTACCCCCTGAGCCATCTTGTTGGCCACAGGTTTATGAGTTTAAGTCAAAATGGACTACATAATGAGGCCCTGTTTCAAAACCAAAACCAGACCAACAAAACCTTTTACACAGTTTGTGCAACACCTTAACATGATCAACTATGATTCACTCACCTGAAGGCGAGCAAGTGTCTTGCTATATTCCTTTTTCAAAAATGCTAGCTTTTCTTTCAACTGGAAGAAAAACATTAACAATTCTGATCAGTGGAAAGGTAAGATCAGAGGGAATGGATGTAGTGCCTATCAGGCCTGAGATTGCATATGGTGCTCAGTGTGCAGAGCTTAGCAGCATCCCTCAGCAAGATCACTACAGGGAAAGCAGTTTTCCCATTCAAATCTTTTCTCAGTTCCCACAAAGCATCAAGCTCTCTCAGGACCTTTCCATGATGGTCTCCTGTCACATGGAGCAGTTCCTATGGAGTCCTCAAGCCTCAGTTTGCAGGATTACTTCCCTAGTATAGGCTTCTAGGTTCTTGCTCAAACCCAGTTTAGACACTCTTCCATTCCTCTGTGCTGTTCTCAAAATTTACTGCACCACACACTATGCTGTCCATTTTCTCTTGTACCTTCCCATCACTTCTCAACAGGGAGGGGCTATTATCATAGTCAATCAACCAATAAATGCTCTTTATCTATTAATGGCCCAGGAACTTGTAGCAGTAACCAACACCCCCCAGTACACACACAGTGTCAGTTATCCCTGATGCTTGAGGTATAAGGTAGTTAAGGCAATTTACTTGCAGTGAGGAATGCAGCTAACATTCGAGAGCACAGATAAGATCTGACATAAAAGTACCTAGATTAATCTAAGTGATATAAGTAATTTGCTTCCTGTAGGGAGTATAATCACGGAGGTATTTCAAGTGGAGCAAGGGCTACCACTTGCACCTAGAGCTAAAGGAAGGAACTAGCCTTGTGGATATAGCGTATGTGTAATTATTCTAGGTACCACAAATAGGAAATCTCAATGGTAGACCCAGTTCATACATCTGAAGAATACATAGAAGAAAGCCAGTGAGAGGTAGGGGCTGTTGCTGTTGATTTCCCAGCCAGGCACACAGCAGGCATCTCCATAAAAGCTTTTGCAAATTCATTCAGGCTATGCCAAATTACTAGTCCCTGAAAGTTTAGATTCTTTTTGTCTCCTAAGCTTCTGTGGTTGAAATGTTCCCTCAGCAGAAGATCCCCCCCACCCCCGTCTTTCTGCCCTTTAGGAACCCTGTATTCATCCTTTAAACAATTGTTGGCTTTCTATCCTCAGTATATTCCTTTTAAAACAACATAAAAGGGGCTGGAGATGTATCTCGCTTGTTAGAGAGCTCCTCTAGCATGTGCTTTGATCCTCTGCACCAAATAAACCCAGTTCTTTGGTGAACAGCTGTAACCCCAGCACTTGGAAGGTGCTAGGTCATCCTTAGCGTCTAAGTAAATCCAAGACTAGCTTGGGATACGAGATCCTTTCTTAAGAATAATTCCACAAACCAAAAAGCAGCAAAAAAGCTACAATGAAAGTTACTGTCGGGTCCTTCTTTCCTTTCTGCTGAGTGCCGGCTGATTGCTGTTGAAATGGGCAAGTTCATGAAACCCAGGAAAGTGGTGCTAGTCCTAGCTGGACGATACTTTGGATGTAAAACTGCCATCGTGAAAAACATTGATGATGGCACCTCAGACTGCCCTTACTGCCAAGCCATGGTGGCTGGAATTGACCGCTATCCCCAAAAGTGACAGCTACCATGGGCAAGAAGAAAACTGCCAAGTGATCCAAGATCAAGTCCTTTGTGAAAGTTTATAACTACAACCACCTCATACCCACAAGGTACACTGGATATCCCCTTGGACAAAACTGTTGTCAACAAGGATGTATTGAGACTCAGCTCTGAAACACAAGGCCAGGCAGGAAGCCAGTGTCAAGTTTGAGGAGTGATACAAGACAGGGAAGAACAAATGGGTTTTCCAGAAGCTTTGCTTTTAGGTATATTTTTGTTTTGGTCATTAAAAATTCAGAAAAAAAAGTTACTAACTTTAACTTTTCTTAAGCACTTTCCCCACCTAGGTTTCCAGGACACTTTGTGGACTCCAGCTCTTCTGCGCTAAAGTCACCTCAGTCCCCATCCATTCTCAGACACACAATAATAAAAATGGATGATACTTTCATAATATGCTTCAGTTGGTCCTAGGGACGTTTGTGACTTTAATGTCCATTGACTCAATTAGCTCTCACAATAACCCTAACAAATAGATTCTATTACATAATCACCCTCCTTTTATAGATATGCAAACTGAACAGAGAATAAACAGTTCCTCCAGGACGCTGCCATTTATAACTGCTCCATTTAACCCCCTCAGAGGAGTTTCATATCATGTATTTACATTTTGATTCATAATAGTAGCAAGTTATAGTTATGAAGCACCATCGAAATTATGGTCATCACAACATGAGGAACTGTATTAAAGGGTCACAGCATTAGGAAGGCCTACAGTCTGCTCTTAACCTCTGTTGTTATCTTGTCCTCAATCTTATCAGTGAGAATTATCTTGTTTATTTGTAAATGATCTTTACCACCCTTAGAATGTAAGAAAGGATAGGACAAATTAACGTGAATTCTAATTTTGCACAGCAAGCACAAGCAATATTTAAGTCTTGCAGAATAATATACTGATTCCAAAAGAAATGAGAGCTCTTTCACACTACTACACTAAATTTGTATGCACACACACACACAAAACACCTATTATATGTGATACTTATTTATAATGTCTTTCTTCCCTTCGCTCTGTTCCAACGTGGGTCTTAAACATGGAGAAAATCAGCTGCAGAACCAACCAGAGTACACATTATAAACATCCCTTTCAACAATGCAAACCTATTTTGGAGGTCTAGCCCTAATACATAAACACAAAAATGTAAGTACAAGGCTTACAAGTACGTGAGGGGGCAGGGTGGAATGGGAGAGAAGGAGGCCTCTAGGTTTACCTATATGTAAAATTTTACACCTAATATTTACGCAGAGCCACTAGAAGTTGGGTTTGGCTAATTTGCATTTTAAGCTTCACCACGAGAGCAGCGCGCTCGTCTCAATGACTTCTCGTGGAGGGTAGGTCGGAGGACACTGCCTGGGATACAGGAACTAGATTTGAAAGCCCTGGGTCACCCTTCCCGCAACCCGGGCACCTTTTCCTTCTCCGCACAGCTGAGGGGCTTCCCGGAAAGCTCTTCCATCGGGATGGAAGCCGAACGCAAGGTGCAGCCGTCTCCAGCCTCGAGTCACGGGGACCCAACCAGGGCTTCCTGGGGCTAGGAGGAATCCCGGGGAAGAACCGGGACTTAGTTCACCCTCGCTAAGTGACTGGCGAGCCTCACAGGTCTCGCGCGCTACCCGCTCTGGCCAATTAAAATCGCTCTTCGCTCTGCGCACGCGCAGCTGGAGACCGCCGAGCAATCGAGCAGGGCTGACCAAAGGAGAGTCGATGAGAGTCGTGGGCGCGGATAGCGGAAGTGGAAGACAACCGGAAGTAGCTGGAGTCACCGTCTGCCTGAGCGACTGACAGGATCTTGAGGTTTAGCGAGGAGGCAGCCATGGAGTTGGGCGAACTGCTGTACAACAAGTCCGAGTACATCGAGACGGTGCGCGTGTGGCGACCCTGTCCCCGCTGGCAGTCACGGGCCTCTCGAGGACTGGACGGTCGCCCTTCCTGTCCCTGCTAAACTCGCCCCTGCTCCCTCAGTCCCTTCCTTGGATGACGTAGAGACGCTTCGTGTTTCGTCTGATTGTTATTTAGACGGTGCATGCATGAATTAGGTTCTCTCCTCCATCCCGTGTGTGTGTGTGTGTGTGTGTGTGTGTCGGGGAAGGGAAGTGTGGATGTGGGTGGGTGTGTATGCATATATATGTATGTGTGTGCATATACATACGTCTGATTTTCCAGTTTAAGTAATGTCTTCCAGAAGAATACACAATACAACCTATTCATTTTAATATTAATTACATTTTTCAGGCTCCGGGCCCTTTTAAAAGTAATATTTCATAGTCTGCTTACGTCCTAAGAAGTTATTGTTTCTAATCATCAACTCAAAATAACATGAGCCCCTATTAGCGTTACTATCATTTTTTTTTCTGTATGTCTGTGATCATGGGAAAGTAATTTTCCTACGAAACCATAATATGAGGTTGAATGCACATCTGTTATTAGACCTGTCATTAGATACCAAAACTGAATTCATTTCTTGAGCTATCAATCCCTAATTCACCCTTGTTCTTTTGATATATTGGATTCAGACTGTGAGCACTCTTATCACTGAGCCATGCTCTTCAGCCTTTCTTCCCCTCTTGATGTCTTCCTTCTCTAGTTTTTGATCGTTTGTTTTGTGATGGAGTCTTACTTCATAGTTTAGTCTAACCCCAAATTCACAGTCATCCCGCCCAGAGCTGGGACAGTACGGGTGCAGTATACATTCAGGCCTCATTCCTTTTTAGACTGCCCTTCATTCGAAGTAATTTTCTCCTCAATGTAAGCTTGCTTGATGGAAACTGTAGTCCAGAATTCCTCTCTTTTTCACCCTGGGTTTCTGTTTGCTTTTAGGCATCTGGGAACAAAGTTAGTCGCCAATCTGTTTTGTGTGGAAGCCAGAACATCGTTCTCAATGGCAAGGTAAAGGGGCACAGGCAGCTTCAGGAGGCATACCTTTGCTTGCTTGGCTAGTCACCATGTCATCAGGGTATATGAAATAGTGCTGTGTCTCCAATTTGTCATTTCCAGTTTGTTTTTTTTTTAAAGATTGATTTTAGCCAGGCAGTGGTCCCGCACGCCTTTAATCCCAGCACTTCGGAGGCAGAGGCAGGTGGATTTTTGAGTTCGAGGCCAGCCTGGTCTGTTCCAGGTCAGCCAGGGCTACACAGAGAAACCCTGTCTTGAAAAACCAAAAAAAAAAAAAAAAAAAAAAAAAAAAAAAAAAAAAAAAAAAAAGAGTTATTTATTTTATGTATATATGAGTACATTGTCATTGTCTTCATACACACCAGAAGAGGGCATTAGATCCAATTACAGTTGGTTGTGAGCCACCATGTGGTTGCTGGGATCCGAACTCATGACCTCTGGAAGAGCAGCCAGTGCTCTTAACTGCTGAGCCATCTCTCCAGCCCTTCTCTTTCTTTGTGTATATATATTTTTTTCTCCAAATTAGATTTATTGAATGTACAAAGATGATCAATGAGGAGAAACCAAAAAATTAGAGAGCAGCTTTAAGGAAGAGGGTGGGGAAGGGCAGTAACACATGAAATGTGACAGGGAGGGCACAGGAGACACAGGGGCAGCCAGATGGTGGGGATATAAGGGGAGGGATTGCTTCTGAAGAGAACGTGAACACTTTTGTCATTTTCTTCAGTATTATATTTAAATAGGATTTACATTGCATTAGATATTATGAATAAGAAAGTGGGGGCTGGAGAGATGGCTCAGTGGTTAAGAGTACTGACTGTTCTTCCAGAGGTTCTGAGTTCAATTCCCTGAAACCAGATGGTGGCTTAAAACCATTTGTAATGGAATCTGATGCCCTCTTCTGGTGTGTCTGAAGACAGCAACAGTGTACTCACATAAATAAATAAATAATAAATAAATAAATAAATAAGAAAGATATTTTAAAAGAAAGAGAGAAAGAAAGAAAGAAGGAAAGAAAGAAAGTAGTGGTGGAGGGAAGACCAGAAATCTTTTTTTTCTTTCAGAAATCTTTTATAGCTGAACAAACTACAGTGGCAGATTGTTCTGCTATGCTGTATTGTACCCAGGACTACTAGACACAAAACTCATAAAGCGGCAATAACTTAAGTATTTTAAAACAGAATTCAGGGACATGGACTTCACTGGTAATTTTTAAATGTATTTTTCTTTATAGACCATTATAATGAATGACTGTATCATCCGAGGAGACCTGGCAAATGTAAGAGTTGGACGTCACTGTGTTGTGAAAAGCCGTAGTGTCATAAGGCCACCGTTCAAAAAATTCAGCAAAGGGTATGTGACTTAATTACCTGTTTGCAGTCCTAGGCTCCATCCTGTTCCTGGTGATGTTGCCCATGACCATGTGTTTAGATGTGTAATGAGAAGGTCTGGCCATTTGGGGGCACTGCATAAGAGCTCACAATAATGAACCTCACTCTGGGTGCTTATAACCTTGTTCATTGTTTGCTGTCAGGAGTAGAAAAGTCTCTACAAGAATTAGACAACCGAAGCATAGATAGTAAAGCCTGAATAAAGGGGGAAGCTGGAGTTTCCTCTCGCATGTATACCATGCGAGAATCAGATAGTGCTGAGAAATTTGGATTTTTAATTTAAAATTAGAGAACTCTCAGGACTAGTGTAGCCAATAGTTTCTAAAACTACAAATCCCTGTATAATCATTGCATAACAACAAATGAGAGGTTTCTGAGTTTGTAAAACCAAAAATGGATTCAAAACAAAATACAGAATGAATCCAAAGTTTCTGGCAATACCTGCTCATGGTACACCATCTGACACCACTGCAGCCTCAGCTCTGCACACACGAATGCACACTGCACTGTGCATGACACCATACAAGCTACACCAGTGAGTGCTTCCTGAAGCGTTCCACTCAGGTTTGAACTACAGTAAAAATTCTAACGTCTTTACTGTATATTTTGCTGCTATTAGAGAAACAATCCTTGGATTTTTACTATATTAGAATGGAGGGTTTTGAGGCTGGAGAGATGGCTCAGTGGTTAAAAGCACCACTGCTCTTAGAAAGGACCTGCCTGGTTTACAGTGCCTATTGTTCCAGTTAAGGACTAGTTCGTTCTCCTGACCTCCTTGGACTCTTATATGTACGAGGTGTACATAAACTTCTGCAAGCAAATACACATACGTAGAGGAATTTTAATCCAGCAAAGGGCTACTGTAGCTGGAATGCAGACACACCTTGAGACACACCTTTAATCCTAAACAATGAAGGTAAAGTTTGTAGAAGGAAAGGCCTGGCTTGAAAGTGATGTCTAGAAATCATATGACATATAAATAAAGAAAATATCTGAAAAGTGATGTCTAATTGAGAGGCAGATAAAGTAACAAATCAGAGAAAGATTTGACACTAGGATATGCCTAACTCTTAGGAGAATAGAGAGGAAAGAGAAGAAGAGAGGCAGTTTTACTGGGAGAGTTTTACAGAGACAGGTCAAAAAGAGAACAAGCTAGACACAGGTGAAGACAGAACAAGTCAGAGAATGAGAAGGAGCCAGAAATTAGAACAGATTGCCAGATTTAGTATGAGGCTAATCAGAGCAATTGAGTCAGAAGCCAGACTAAGTCAGTAAACTCGGAGAGGAGTTTAAGCCAGAGCAGTTGAGCTGAACCAGTCAGCCAGAGCTCTGAAAAAACTAGAAAGGTTGAGCTTATTCTGTTGCATATCTATCTCGGAGACTGAAAACATTCGAGGCCTAGATTAAATTGTATGGAGGCTAGAAGCTTCTGGACTATGCCTAGGTCAGCAGATGGAGGCAGTAAACCTCTGAGACAACAGTTAGATCAGGAGAATAATAAAAGATACATTTACACACACATATATAAAACAAATCTTTCAAAAAAAAAGATTGTTGTTTATGACAGTTGCTCTTTGAGTTGTTAAAAGGAAAAGTTAGTCGATATATTTTGTCTTGAGATTAGGACATATTTCTCCAGTAGTTTTTAAAATGGCTTTAAACATACCTGCCATTTTATACTAAGTATTTATGCATAGTGGCTTTCTGAGCATTGATACTTATAAAATTAGATTATCAGTTAACTCTGAGCAGCAGTGAAGATGCTCTGTTTGCATTATCGAATACCCAGGCAAGACCTCATTATGTAAAAATAAGTGAACACACCACAGCATGTACACTTGCTTTTGTCTTTAATAATGGTAAAGTTGTATGTATATCAAAGTTTTGCTTTAAAATAAATTTCTCTATGATTTAAAATGAGGTTGGACACATTCAGATCACTATGGCCATAGACTCCTTGTGATCTATTACCAGTAAATATTTGTGTATGTGTGTTTGTTTGAGATAGGTCTAGTATTACTCAGTCTGGTCTTGAACCCCCTAATTTTCCTCACTCAACTACTTAAGAGCTGGGATTATAGGTGTGTGCCACAACATTCAGCTTAAATGTTTAGGAAACGTATTCTATATAATTGTATACCTGGGCTCACATAAAAAAGAATTTCTTGGATAAAAAGATATCAGGAATAGAAAAAGTAAGAGGGTTTGCTGTAGACTGCTATGTGATCAAGGAATTTTGTTGCACATGAGGAAGAAACTTAAAACACTAAAAATTAACAAAGTTTAAGTAAATCTTGAGTCTTGGCTGACAGATACTATGACTTACAAAATATCACTTGTAGAACAGGGCTGGAGGAGTTAGTGAGGAAACAACTACTTTATATCTCATCTAGTCCACAGATTTAAAATATGACCTAGGGGCTTGGCTCAGTAGTTCACAGTGCTTACTGCTCTGTCAAAGGACCAGGTTCAAATCCCAGAATCCACATTAAGTAGCCTATGACTCGAGAACTCCAAGGGATCTACCACTCCATTCTGACTTCTGTAGATACCCAGAAACTTACAAACACACACACACACACACACACACACACACACACACACATACACACACACGTCTTTATTTATTTATTTATTTATTCATTTATTTATTTAAAAAACATGGTCTGATAAATGCTGTTACAGAACCATTGTCAGTGATATTTGAGGAATGATAGAGAGTGGGAATAAGGATAAGGTTAGATGTCTGGAAGAAGCCTGGGTAACTCCTATTTGTCTTTCAAGTCTTGACTGAAATATTAATCTGTTTTGTTTTGGACATAGGCTCTCACTGTGCAGCTCTGGCTGTCTGGACCTCACAGAGATCTGCTTTCCTGTGACACATAAGTGTCAGGGTTAAAGATGTGAGCTACCACATCTGGCTTATATTCAACTCTGTATTAGGCTTTCCCCAGAGCCCCCCTCTAGGTTAAAGTGTCCTAGTTATGTGCTGATACTTCAGATCACAGGTGTGACTAGTTATGCATGCAGTCCTTTACTCCATCTGGTGTCTTCTTGATTCCACCACATTCCTCATACAACAGATCTATAGTGCTTATGGTGTATCCCCAGTTCTTAGCAAAGAGTCTGGGACACAGTAGGAACTTAGTAAATATGGTGGATGATTAAACTTTAAGAATGTTGGGAACTAAAATATTTTTTTAAGGTCTGGGAATATAAAGTACTTATTTAGCATGCAGAAGGGTCTGGGTTCAGTCTCAGTTTCACAAGAATGGGGTATGGTGGCACACAGCTCTAGGTCAGAGGCAAGAGAATCATATATTCAAGGTTATCTTCTGCTACATAACAAATTGAAAGCAGCTTGGGCTACATGAAACCCTCTTTTCTTCCCTAGACCCCCTGTTAGTTAGCTAGCTAGCTGTTAGTTAGTTAGTTAGTTAGTTAGTTAGTTAGTTAGTTAGTTAGTTAGTTTTTTGTTTTTGCAGTCTGTTGGTCGTCCAAACTGATAGCCTATGAACTTGTCAGTCCTGGAAACAGATTACTAAGCATGATGTGTGAGCTTTGTCAAAGAAAGCAGGAACAGGTCAGTACCCACCCATTTTAATCTGCTTTGAAGATCCTACTCCTCCTGCTTTATTGTTTCCTTGCAAAACCCAGCAATCCTAATTTTGAGTTTTTAGCCTGATTCTTTGGTTTTAACATTTGGAGTATCTGTGACCTGAGGATTGTTTTTATTGCAAGGAATAGTCTTATTAAGACATGACAAGCCAGGCAGTGGTGGCACACGCCTTTAATCCCATATTTGGGAAGCAGAGGCAAGCGGATTTCTGAGTTTGAGGCCAGCCTGGTCTACAGAGTGAGTTCCAGGACAGCCATGGCTACACAGAGAAACCCTGTCTCGAAAAATTAAAAAAAAAAAAAGATGTGACAAAAACTGAGGATATGGTACCTGCCTATAACCCCACTGCTCAGGAAGCTGAGTCAGGAGGATCAAGGAGTTAAGGTAGGTCATCCCGGGTTATGTCACAAATTCTAGACTAGCCTAGGCAACATAGAAAGAGTATGTGTAAAAGCTGGGCCTGGTAATAAATATCTATAATCCCAGAGCTTGTGAGGCAGAGGCAAGAGAATCTTAGTGAGTTTGAGACCACTCTACATAGTGAGCTCCAAGATGGTCAGGACTACAAAGATAGACCCTGTCTCAAAAAAACAAGAAGACAAATGAATCAATCTGTAAATAAATAAATAAATAAATGTTGAGGTTATGCTCTATAGTTCTGTAAACCTTAACCCAAGCTCCATCACCTTTCTCTTTCCTGATTCATCTCTTTTCCTTTTTAGTGTTGCATTCTTTCCTCTGCATATTGGCGATCATGTCTTTATTGAGGAAGACTGTGTGGTCAATGCTGCCCAGATTGGTTCTTATGTTCACGTTGGGAAGAACTGTGTGATTGTGAGTATAGGATTCACTCAACTAAGCAGCTTCATTTTCTCTCTGTCTTCCCCTCCCATCCCATTGGGAAAACTTTGTCCCTCTAATGGGGGATGAGCCATTTCCACGTTCCTGGGGTTAAGATTTTCTTACTGGATTTGGGCTTTTTTCCAAGCATTTATAATAATGGCTAGTAGTCTGGGGAACTAACTCAGATGTAGAGTGTGTATGTAGCTTGTATGAGGCTCTGGATTTGATTCTTCAACACCTTAAAGACACAAACACATAGCCAAAATAAAACCAAGTAATAATGACTAGCCTCTATTGATACTCTTCTGTATGATGTTATGGAAGGAATGAGGACCTGCGTTTGATCCTAGAACCCACATAAAGAGCTAGGTGTGGTATCACACATTTGGAAACACTGGGGAGGCAGAAACAGCAGACTGTCTGACCAACCAGCCTACTTGCCAAGCACCAGAGCAAGGAGAGACCCTGTGTCATGAAAAACAAGGTGGATGCTGCCTAAGGACCAACACCGAAGGTTAACAGCTGGCCTCTATATGAATGTGCATGCACATATGTTCCAACATGAACACATACATGTACTCACACATAAATGTATACACACACAAAACTTCCTTTCCATCAGTTACTTCAATTAATATTCATACCCACACAAGGGTGTTGGCACTGTTGTTATTCTTGTTTACTGCTGAGAGTATTGAGATCCATAGATACTAAGTGTTAGAATAGGCGGGGCAGTCCAGACAAATCACACCGTGCAGCAGGCCTCACGTCAGAGGTGTACTGGCAGAGGCAGCCTCTGGGAGAGGGAAGAAGGAAAGAAGGGGCTGGTGTGGGGTCAAGTTGTCTTTTATCTGGGCTGTGACTCATGCAAAAGGGACTCAGCGGGTGCCATGGTGATGGATGCAGAAGCAGCACTGTCACCTAGACATGACGTGTCTGGTCACTGGGTTCAAGAGCTGGCTATAAAGACCAGTGTCTGATGCTAACCCTAAGGGATTTGACAAAGACAGCTGTAGAGCTACAATTAAATATACATACCATTTGAATAGCTGCACTGCCAATTGGGCTCTTTGTTGCCTTGTCTCATAAAACTTAGAGTGTGCTATGGATGAAGGATATTGTCTTAGGTTTCTATTCCTGTGAACAGACACCATGACCAAGGCAACTCTTCTCAGGACAACATTTAATTGGGACTGGCTTACAGCTTCAGAGGTTTAGTCCATTATCATCATAGCAGGAAGCATGGCAGCATCCAGGCAGGAATGGTACTAGAGAAGGAGCTGAGAGTTCTACATCTTGTTCTTAAGGCAAACAGAATACTGCTATCTCCAGGCAGTAGCTGACCCCCATAGGATCACACTTCTTCCAGCAAGGCCACACCTACTCCAACAAGGCCACACCTCCCAATAGTGTTGCTCCCTAGGTCAAACCACTACAGATATGATGGGCAAATTGAAACTAGTGCAGAAGACAGTGGTAGCTTGGACAGTTCAGGAGAGGGATTAATGTGTTGAGGGTCAGTATCACCAAAGGGCATATTGTTAGGGGACTGCAGGTAGTGCAGGGAGCAGATAGGCCTCCAGTTCAGCAACATCTGAAAGACTTTCATCCATAGAAGCAGAGGTGTTACACAAGCAAGGTTTGGGTTTCTTGCTGTTTTGTAGATAAAGAAACAGGTGTTGGGATGTTGAGAATCATGTTTTAGTTGAGAATGTTAATAACCAAAGACTGTCTGCATAACATCTAGAGATTTTTGTATATTCATATGTGTACCACAGGCTGGATTATAGTAAAAGCCAGGGTCTTCTACCCCAAAATGCAGAGCTAACTCTGCCCTAGCTAAGTGTCAGATGTTAAAGTATCAAAACCCATGCTGTTAACAGTTGTTGTTCTAGAAACCATAAAGACTCAGCATGGGTGGTCAGTGCAGGGGGAGCTAATGCTGATGTGAAAACAATTCTAATTGGACTTGGAGATGGGTGAACAATAATTCTGCCACATCTTCTTGTTGCAAAGGCATTCCTGACTATGTGTAGAGCAGAAGTTATTGTTCAGCTCTATGTTAAATAAAGAGGAATGAAAAAAGTTGATCTCAATCAGTCGTGGTGCAAGCCTTTAATCCCAGCACTTCAAAGGCAAATATAGATGGATCTCTGAGTTCGAAGCCAGTCCAGTCTACAGAGCCAGTTTCAGGACAGCCAGGGCTATGTAGAGAAACCCTGTCTT
>NW_022196904.1:111196652-111198876 GCF_008632895.1 Mastomys coucha
ACAAGAAAAACAAACAGACAAAAAGTTGATGTCAAATAGAAGAAAGGAGAATAATGATTAAGGGAGAAGCTAGAAGGAGATGGAATAAGGGCACTAGCATACAGCGTAGCAAGGAGTGCCCAGCACAGCACAGCAGAGGAGCCTCACTCCACAGCAATGTTCTAGTGCACATCGCACCAGAGGACTCTCACTCCACAACTTACTATATACTTATCCATAACAACTTACAGCCAATTTAAGAAGAACCTGAAGTGGCATTGGTAGGCTCTAAACATCAAATGATAAGACAATCAAAATTTCAATTACATTGATTTGATCAGCACAAGTTGTGCATTGAAGTATCACACTATAACTTACACACAAATTACGTACAGCTATTACACTGGTTAATACATATTGACTGCTGCCAGAAATGAACCCCTGCCCTGTGTATCCCTGGCAAGCATTCTATCCTGAGCTACATGTCTAACACCTAAGTCACTTTTTAAAAATTTGTTTTGTTTTAAGATAGGGCCTAGCTAAGTTGCTTGGACTAAGCAGGAACTTGCTATGACTAGGCAAGGACTAGCCTGGCCTTGACTGTGTGCTGCTGCTTTCCCGGCCTTCCAAGTAGCTGGGTTATAGGCCTGTCTTACCATTCCTGAAGAGAGACTCTGCTTTTTGTACCTCTTTTCAGAATAGTACTTTTCAGAATAGCCCCTGGTCATTGTTCAGTGTAAACAATAGTTGTTTTTGTTTGTTTGTTTGTTTGTTTGTTTGTTTTTGAGACGGGGTTTCTCTGTGTACCCTTGGCTATCCTGGAACTCACTCTGTAGACCAGGCTGGCCTCGAACTCAGAAATTTACCTGCCTCTGCCTCCCAAGCGCTGGGATTAAGGGTGTGCGCCACCACCACCTGGCAGCAATACTTGTTAAACCTTGGCAATTTTTAAAGCTTTTTAAACTTTAGCATCTTTAGAACTGTAGACTCCCAGAGCTAAAGCCTAACTGCCTCTGTGCCACATAGACTTTCCTAGAATGCCCCATGTGATGGTCCCATAATGGCTTGTTGTGGAAAGTGTAATTTGGAATTGCAGGCAGTATCTCAGGCATTTTGGTACATGAGCTTTATGCTTGTTATGTCCAGTCCTGGCAGCTGTTTTGTTTTGTTTTTCAAAACATGGTTTCTCTGTATAGCCCTGGCTGTCCTGGAACTCACTCTGTAGACCAGGCTGACCTCAGAAATCCACCCGCCTCTGCCTCCCAAGTGCTGGGATTAAAGGTGTGTGCCACCACTGCCCGGCTCAATTCCTGGCAGCTTTGCTGTTGGTTTGGCTTTATGTCCTGCTTCCAGGATGAGGGAAATACTAAGCAGTTAGTTATGTTAACTTGGTTTATGTAAAGTTAGCCAGGTCAGAGCAAAATGAGCAGCTCCTGATTCCTCCTTGAGGAAGAATGAAGAAGCCTTTTACCTCCTCAGCTATTACAAATCCACTCATGTCTTAAAGCCATCTGCATTCTTCATACTGTTGAGAATTAATCCCAGTTCTCATAATATTCCTGGAATTCAGTTAAACTCTATTTCTCTAAGTAGACAGGATCCAAGTGTGTGGGATGGTTAACTAGTGGACAGAGTAGGCTGCAGGCTGTGTGCTGGCTATCAGTAAGTACTGACAAGATCCCTTCCCACTGTATTTTTCTAAGGCCCTTTGTCTATGGATCCCAACATGGGAATGTGCCATGCTTTACTTAGCACATTCTATATGCATGTGCTTAGAATGGGAATTAGGAGTGTAGGTATAACCACAGCCTTAGATAACATCACCTTGTTGTTCTAGGGGAGATAATTGATATCTTTGAAAATACCAAAGCTAATTAATGAATGAGAACTTCGAGGGGAGCATCAACATCTGCACTTATAGCCTGCTTCTGAACCAGACTCACCAGCTGTGGCCAGTGTTTTTGTCCTTCCAGTTGGAGACAGCTTAAGCATTGCAGATAGGAGCTTTTTTTTTTTTTTTTAAGATTTATTTTATTTATTTTTATGTGTATGAATACACTGTAGCTGTACAGATGGCCATGAGCTATCGTGTGCAGCTGCTGGGAATTGAACTCAGGACCTCTGTTGACCCAGCTCACTCCAGCCCCACTCGCTCCTGTGTAATATGCTGTAGCACCAAAGAGGGCATCAGATCTCATTACAGGTGGTTGTGAGCCACCATGTGGTTGCTGGGATCCGAACTCAG
>NW_022196904.1:111199007-111201386 GCF_008632895.1 Mastomys coucha
TTAAAGCCAGGTATGGTGGTTTACACCTTTAATCACAGCACTGAGTGGGGATAGAGACAAGTGGATCTCTGTTAGTCTAGCCTGGTCTACAAAGCAAGTTCCAGGACAGCCAGGGCTGTTACACAGAGAAACCCTGTCTCCTTAAACAAAAACAAAATTATTTTATTTTATGTGTATGGGTGTTTGCCTGCATGTATATCTATGCATTGCATGTCTCCTAGGAGACTGCAGAGGTCAGATGAGGATATAAGATTCACTGGAACTGGAGACTGTTGTGAGCTACAGCTGTCCTAGGAATTGAGCCTGGTCCTTTGGAAGAGAATTGAGTGCTTTTAACTGCTGAGCCATCTCTTTGACCCCTGAGTTTTGGTTTTGTTTTGAGATGGGCGTCTCACTAATAGCTGGTCTGTGCTTGCCAAGAGATTTGCTTGCCTGTGCTTCCTGCATGCTGGGATTAAATTGGACTGCTACCTGTTAAAGTAACTTTTATTCGCCAAATATAATTGTCTTGGAGGCTTACTGTTGAGTAAGTTCACCTTTCTAGTTCTTTCTAAGCTCTATCTGGATTGTTCAACTCAGCTGTTCTGGCTCAAAATTCCTCTCCAAGTTGACTGATTCAAACTGGCTTCTCTCAGCTTCTCAGTGAATTGTTCTGCTTGGCCTCAAACTAACACTAGCAATTTGTTCTAGTCTTTCTTATTCTCTGGCTCATTCTGTCTTCACCTGTGTCTAACTTGTTTTCTCTGCAACCTGTCTCTGTAAAACTATCTCAGTAAAAACTACTTCTGAACTGAACTCATTGAAACTCAACTCAACTGCACTGATTGTACTCAACTAAACTAAACAGAACTACATCAACCAAGTTGACTCAAGCGAACTGACCGAACTTTCTATGCTGCTCTTAAGTAGTCCCTCTTTCCTGTCTGTTCTCATGAGAGTTGGGCATATCCCATCTCTGACTCATTCTGCCAAATCTTTCCCTACTTTTTCACCTTGTCTGCCCCTCAATTAGACATCACTCTCAAATGTGGATGCTTCCTTCTACAAACTAACCTTTCCTTCATGGTTTGGGATTAAAGGTGTGTACTAAGCATATGTCGGTATTCTAGCCAGAGGAATTAAAGGTATGTGTCCTGTCTGCATTCCAGCTGGATCATGCAGACCTGGGTCTTTGGATGTGATCTCTTACCAGAGCAGCTGTGTTACTAGATTAAAATTTCTTTACAGCTATCATTTCTGGTGGTAGATCCTTTTTTAAAATTTTCATTTAGGGAAGCTGTAAAGGTGGCTCAACAGTTAAAAGCACTGGCTATTCTTCCTGTTCTTCCTGTGCTTTTAACTGCTGAGCCATCTCCGTAGCCCCCTAGGTTTTGGTTTTGTTTTGAGATGGGTGTCTCTTTAATAGCTGATCTGTGCTTGCCAAGAGATCTGCTTGCCTATGTTTCCTTCATGCCTCCTTCCTGAGGACCCAGAGTCAATTTCTAGCACCCACATAATGGCTCACCACTATCTGTAATTCTAGTTTCAGGGTCTTCAAAGGCACCAGGAGACAAAATACCAATACATTTAAATAAGTAAAACTTGGAAAGATTTTATTTGGCAGCATACTTTTTCTCATGGAAATAAGCAGGCTGATCAAGATACAGGTGAATTTACAAGCTCTAGTAAAGACAGTCAATGGGCTGAGAGATGACTCAGTATGCAGTGTTTTCTGTTATAGTGAAGAATCTGAGCGTCAGTCTCTAGCATCATGTAAAAGCTGCACATACCTCTGATCCCAGTACTTGGGAGAGGTGGTGACAGTGCTGGGGGCCCAGTGCCCGGGTAGTCTAGCTATAACAGTGAGCTCTAGGCTCAATGAAAGAAGTAATTTCAACCAAACTCCCTGTCATTAGAAGCCATGATTACCGGGGTATAGAGATGCATGCTTGCTATCCTAGCACTCCAGAGGTCGAAGCAGTTGGTTCTCTGAGTTTGAGGCTCTACAATAATGAGACACCATCATAAAAATTCCATGAATAAGAGTTGGCAAAAGGTTAATACAAAGCCAGTGTATGGCATACATATGTATGTTGAGTGGTGGTTAAGTTCTGGAAAGAAAAACAGTTAAGTCATTAGTGCGCTATGTGTTGGGGCATGCTGCTTAGTCAGGGACCAAATGAGCAAGCCAAGCATGCCACACCTGTGAAGTCGATTCCCAGCTCCGCTTATCACAGGCTGCCTCATTCCTTCACATGGCCCATGGTATTTGCTGCTCTTGTTTATCTCTCTCTTCACCCTCTCTGCAGAAAGTGCCAGGTTCGCTTTTCAAGCACAGTAGTGGGCTTGCCAGGCCCAGCAGGCGTGCTTTTTTTGGTCTGTACTTCATTAACAGATCAC
>NW_022196904.1:111201396-111243549 GCF_008632895.1 Mastomys coucha
AAAAAATCCATGAATAGAGATAATGTAGAGCAGCCTCAACACAGCACACTAATCAAGCTTTACTCCATGTCTTGATCAATACCTACTAATGAGATTATAATTTCAGGGGCGCCGTTGTGTCTTAAAAGACTGCTGCAAAATTCTTGACAATACAGTATTACCTCCAGAAACTGTGGTCCCCCCGTTCACTGTTTTCTCCGGCTGCCCAGGTAATGTTGATGTTAATATGTCTATTTCAAACGCCTTAAGACTGTTTTCCATCACTAAAGTAATATGTAGGACTTCTGTCTCTGATATATGATTTAGCAACAAAATACTACAAAAGACATATGAATAAGTAGCTTTTGGTGGGGGTGGTATTTGTTTTTTGAGTCAGTGTTCTCTCTTTGTAGCTTTGATTGGCCTGGAACTCACCATAAAGACTAGGCTGCCCTTGAACTCAAAGAGATCTGACTGTATGTGCCTCCCTAGTGCTGAGATTAAAAGCATGGACCACCATACCCAGTGAACAAGCTGCACTTGGAATCAATAACGATTGACAATTTTTTTTTTAAAGATTTATTTATTTATTATATGTAAGTACACTGTAGCTGTCTCCAAACACATCAGAAGAGGGCGTCAGATATCATTACGGATGGTTGTGAGCCACCATGTGGTTGCTGGGATTTGAACTCAGGACCTTTGGAAGAGCAGTCAGTGCTCTTTACTGCTGAGCCATCTCTCCAGCCCCGACAATTTTTTAAAACAGGAAATTATCAGAAACAAAGAAGAATGGAAACCCAGACTGGAAGATTGCAGTGTTAAATGTAGCTATCATAGTAGAGTGATTTAAAATGTGGTACTTGTGGAGATAGATGAGAAAGCTTTAGATCCACGTATGGTAGAAAGATTGCCCAAATACCCTTGAAGGGGTTCTCCTCGGGAAGGTTGCTATAGGGGCTAGAATGCTGGCTCGGGGATTAAGAGCACGGATGCTCTTCCACAGGACCTGGTTTCATTCCTGGAACCCATACGGTAGCTCAGCTTTTTGTAATTCCAGTTCCAGGGGATTCAGCTCGCTCTTCTGGGCTAGGGAATAGCCAGCTGTACACAGGGTATACAGTCGTACATGCAGACAACACACCTGTGTACATAAAAGTAAACAATAACATTAAAAAGAAAAGGTTGCCAGAGAAACCTTGTCTTGAAAAAAACAAAAACAAAAAAAAAGATAGAAATAAAAGGTTGCTATGGAACAGATTTGCCACCAGCACACGGGAAGGACAAAGATGCATTTCTCTCTTGCCTGGGCTCCGAGTGGACAAAGGAGAAAGGAAAATCTCCTGTGTGTGCTTCACGTTCTTTAGTACCAGCTTCTTATGGTCACTGAGCACTAATGACAGAAGACAAGGAAGCCATCCTGGTATTTTAGATGGAAGTAGTAAAGACTTTGAAAAGCCCAGCTACATGTGACCATCCAGGTGTCTGGACATGAGCAAACTGAGACTGAAGGTGTTCCCACTGTCAAAGCCTTGTCTAGCACCACAGAGCCTAAGCTTCTTGCACTGTGAGGACAAGGTACTTTTGATTTTCCTTTTGCATAGTTTCACAGATAAATACTAGACACTAAGGTACTTTATTAGCACTTCCATCTTTGAATTCAGACATGTGGGCTTGCAGGAAATCTGGCACATAAATGGAGTGCTACGTGAGCTAAAATTAAACCATGAAGCAAAAAGAACTGGAAACCAGGATGGACCTTGATCAGACGACACAAGCTCAGATGCTACTGCAGCCAGGCAGATAGTGCAGTGATAAAGCCATAGCCTATCATGGCTGCTTGACATGCATCTGAGAGCATGAAAGCTCATGTTTAAGGAACAGTTAAAAATGGGAGTTTTATGTGATATACCTACATTTTTAAAGTAGTCTAATTATTACTTAAAGATTAAGTACTGTGTAGTTTGGGGGCTGGAGAGAAGACTCGGCAGTTAAGAGCACTTGTTTCTCTGGCAGAGTATCTGGGTTCAATTCCAAGCACCCACATGATAACTCACAACTATCTATAAGTATAAGCTATATAAGCTATACAGTTTCAGAAGATCTAAAGCTCTCTTTTGACTTCCCTGGGCACCAGGCATGCATGTGGTGCACAAACATATATGCAGGCAAAATATTCATACACATTAAAACAATGTTTTTTTGTTTTGTTTTGTTTTTTTTTGAGACAGGGTTTCTCTGTATAGCTCTGGCTGTCCTGGAACTCACTCTGTAGACCAGGCTGGCCTCGAACTCAGAAATCTGCCTGCCTCTGCCTCCCAAGTGCTGGGATTAAAGGAGTGCGCCACCACACCCTGGCCAGTGTTTTTGAGCCAGGTATTAAAGGTACACACCTTTAATCCCAGCACTTGGGAAGCAGACAGGAGGATCTCTGTGAGCTCAAGGCCTGCCTGGTTTACATGATGAGTTCCAGGACATCTAGGACTACGTAGAGACCTTGTCTCAAACAAAATAAAACAAAAATACTGTGAAGTTTGAACATGTTTGCAGGCCTCACGTGTATTTTTTATTTGTAGAGTGCCTATGAGAATTCTGTGAGGTTTTTGGTTTTATTTTTATTTTTAGATATACTCAGTACTTAGATTTACTTTTGTAAATATATAAAATATATAGGTATGCTTATATGTTTGAATGGATAATATAGGTATTTGAAACAACCTTTGTAAGTGAAATCAAACTATTTCTCTGTATGGCATGGAAACTGCCCTTTATTTAGCAATATACCATATTATTGTGATATATAGAGAACCACATCACTCCTTGCCGGGCTTTCTCCTGGCAGAACCAGGAGAGAGAGAGAGAAAGAGAGAGAGAGAGAGAGAGAGAGAGAGAAAGAGAGAGAGAGAGAGAAAGAGAGAGAGAGAGAGAGAGAGAACCCAGTCCAGACGTGTCTCTAGGGGCTGAGCGGGATGGTGAGTGTCTCAGCTCAGATCTCCTGCTGTTGTCGGGAGAACAACCACCCTGAGAGTCTGTCAAAGCAGGAACTCCTTTTATTGTATCGATCTTTTCTTTATAAAGGGCTGAGAGAGGAGGTGGAGTTTTTTGCTGAGGTAAGATGATGTAGGAGGAGGGGAGAGTTGACAAAGTGGGGTGACTGACTGAGCCAACAAAATTACTCCACATCAGCAGTAGCTAGGCAGTCAGGCTTAAGCAGGCCGTGCTGAGTCACTCCACTACTGAAGCGACTGAGACAGTTTACAAAGCTCGAGCCAGGCTCAGGTTAGTCCTCAAGGCTCAAACCAGGGCCAAATAGGGCGCAACAGCTCCTCTGAAGGGTTACAGATTTCACATACTGTGTAGGTGACTTTAACACATAGCATTGAATCAGTCCCATAGTGTAATGGATCACTAGAAGTTGAACCTGGATACTATTAGAAACTGCTGTCCTGACATTCTTTTACGTGTATTGTACAATTGGACACAGTTATCTCTGACGTACATTCTTAGAAGCTGACATGAGCCACAGAGTATAAATGCTGAAAACTTTGCTAGCTTTTTATTTTATGTGTATGTGTCCTTGCCTGCATATATCTCTGCACTATATGCATGAAGCACCCAGAGCAGAGTTACACATGGTTGTTAGCTGCCATGTGGATGCTGGTACTGAACCTAGGACCTCTCTGTAAGAACAGTTAGTGCTGCTCATAACTGTCAAGGCATTTCTCCAGCCCTCTGCTACCCATTTTTAAAGTGCATGAATGGAGACAGCAGCTTACAGTACCTCTGTTACAGAAAGTTTGTTGTTGTTTTGGGACTGGTTTCCTGTGTAGCCCAGGCTGGCCTCGAACTCAGAAATCCTCCTGCCTCTGCCTCCCAAGTGCTGGGATTAAAGGTATGCGCCACCACGCCCGGCTACCCTGGAATTCTTAACCATGCTTGTTCCATCACAGACTGTTCTGTTGTCCTCTTTTGATTCATCTATACCCAGTATCACTGCTTTGGTGGACTGAGTTTTACTGTAGGAATGGCAGGACAGTTCTTCCCTTGGGGATAAGGAAAAGACTCACTGGGGCTCACTGGGGAGTGAGTCCTGAGGATGAGAAGCTCTTGGGTGGAACAACCACAGCAGTCAGAGATGCCTTCCCTCTTTGGATCTTGTAAGGATGTTCTGACCTCCTCCAGCTGGACTTTGTTTCTTCATTTGAGAGCTGTAGTGTTTGGTTCCCAAACAGACAGGACCTTTCAGAAGATGTATGTAGTCAACAGTCTTGTCAGTCTGAAGATGAAGGACCTCAAAGTTAGATCCTCAAAACAGTGCAGAAGGCTTTAGACTTTGCACAAATGGTAGGGTTACTAGCCTTGGCTTCCTTGCTTGACTGGGTCTCTCTTTCCTCAGGCCTCTTCTCAGGGGAGCTCCCAGAGTGCACACAGGAGCTGATGATTGATGTCACCAAAAGTTACTACCAGAAGTTTCTACCCCTAACACAAGTCTAATGTCTCTGCTTCACATCTTTAATTCTTTTGAACTCTGAGATGAACCTGGAGATAAAGAGAGCAGTCAGTGACTACAAGAGATGTCCTGCTTTTGACAACTTCTACTCTCCTCGTTGTTGTTTGTTTGTTTTTTGTTTTTGTTTTTTTAATTTAGAATGTTCAATCTTCCATGGCTCTGAGCATTTAAGAATTTAATAAGAAGACTGGAGAGATGTCTCAGTGATTAAGCATGCTGGGTGCTATTTCAGAAGACCCAGGTTCAGTTCCCAGCACTCACATGGCCCTACAACTGTCTACTCCAGCTTGAGAGGATCTGATAGGTTTCTGGCTTATGTGGTCACCAGAAATACATATGGTAAAGACATATATGCAGCCAAAATATCCCTTCACATAAAATAATGAACTTTTAAAAAAGAATTTTAATAAGAACATCTGGAAGAGTTTTCTTTATATACTGTGCTTACACCTAATCTGTCAACAGTCACCATACCATTGTCTAAGGAGGCCAGAAAGGTCTGCTCCTGACACTCCAGCCCTGTGGTCCTGCAGATGGCTGGAACCTGCCTGGTGTGGCCCTGAAGAGCAATAGCACCCTCCCAGCATGGGGTCACATGGCCCAAGTACTGTTCACAGCCTGTCATATCTCCAGGGCACACCGTCCACACAGATGACACTCCACTTTCCTGCTGCTAAGATGGGACCCATAGCCACAATTTCTTGTGCCCTGGGGAAAGTGTGATTTCAGAGCCTAGGTTCCTATTGGTGGTTAGAACATGAGGAAAAGAGATAGGCCGTGGTGACTTGTACCCATCCTAGTACCTGAGAGGTAGAGGCAGGAGGAGTAAGAACTACATAGTGAGCTCACACTTGCCTGGTGTGCTACATGAGACCCTGCTTCAAAACAACAAAAAGTCAGTAAAAGAAAAAATGGGGAGCAGGTGGTTTTGTTGTTTCAAGGTGGCCTTAGTTGTCCTAAAGTAGTTAATAAAAGACTTACAACATCCTGGCTTAGGCTCATTCATTTAAAGAGGGGAAGCTGCACTGCAGATTGTGCTTCTGCAAATCCCAGGTTTAGGTCTTCAGTGTAGATGGCTTAGTCAGGTCCTCGTTCCTTGACTCAAGAATTACTTCATCAAAAGTGAGTGTCTGTGAGCCTTGCTCTCTAGCCTAGATGCATTTGTCCTGTCTGGTATTTGTTAACACACCATGCTTCAAACTGAAATATTTGTACTTGAGGTCAGCCTCACAAATGCATGAGAGGCTTTTTAAGTCATCCTGTGGACACAGAGCCTGAGGAAGTGGCATTGCCAGTGCCCCTAGCTGATAGCATACCCGCTCCTGGTTCTGCTCTGAGTCCTTGGTTTAGAGGTGAAGGACTTGATCAATTGAGTGCTCCCAGAGACAATAGCCAAACAGTTTAGCACTGAAGGGCAGGGCCCAACAGGGGCCTTCTTGACTTCCAGCTTGGTGGGGCTGGCAGAAAAACCTGAGTGGACTCGGCTCTTACCCAATTCAGAATGCTTTCTGTTTGTCATTTGTCAATTTTTTCATGTATTACCAACAAGTCCAAAGTGGTTGCTTCTTCCTATCAATAGGTTTAGTCAGCATGACGTTGTCGATATAATGAACCAATGTGATATTTTGTGGAAGAGACAGATGATCAAGATCCTTTCAAGCTATGTTATGACATGGGGTTGGAGGGTTATTTCCTCGAGGTAAAACTGTGAAGGTATACTGCAGGCTTTGGCAATTGAAAGCAAATTGCTTCTGATGGTCTTTATGGACAGGCATTTGCTAGTTGTTTTAGTTAGGGTTTCTGCTGCTACTAGAAAACACCCTGACCAAAAAGCAAGTTGGAGAGGAAAGGGTTTATTCGTCTTACACTTCCATATTGCTGTTTTATCAACAAAGGAACTCAGGACAGGACCTCAATCAGGGCAGGAATCTGGAGTCAGGAGCTGATGCAGAGGCTATGGAGGGGTGCTGCTTATTGGCTTTCTCCCCCTGGCTTGCCCAGCCTGCTATCTTGTAGAACCCAGGACCACCAGCTCAGGGGTGGCCCCACCCACAATGGGCTTCACCCTCTCCCTTGATCACTAAATGAGAAAATACCATACAGCTGGATCTCATGGAGGCATTTGCTCAACTGAAGCTCCTTTGCCTCTGATGATTCTAGCTTGTCTCATACCTTCATACCCTGTACCAGGAAGTGTGTTAGTCTGCTCAAGTAAGGACACATGTCTGGTTCAACAGCTGCACTTGACTGAGTTTTTGAAAGTCAGCTGCCATTTTCCACAATCCATCTGTCTTCTGCTCTAGCCAGATAGAAGAGTAAAAGGGAGATGTGGTGGGAACCACCACCCTTGCATCTTTCAGGTCCTTGATGGTGGCATTAGTTTCTGCAGTTCCTTCAGTGATACGATACTGGTTTTGAATCACTATTTTCCCTGGCAGAGGCAACTCTAAAGGCTTCCATTTAGCCTTTCCAACCCTAATAGCCCTCACTCCACAGGTCAGGGAATCAATGTAAGAATTCTGCCAACCTCTAAGTATATCTATCCCAATTATATATTCTAGGACTGGGGATGTGAGGAGCTTATTAGATTGGTTTACAAGCTATGGTCCAGGTAGTTAAAAAATAGCTGTCTACCAACAGAAGGTTCGGGAATCCAGCAGTTGTCCAGTCTGAGGCTGGCTGTCTCAGCTGTTCTTTAGTATATGCTGAAATCCTGAAGAAGTTGGGTCCAGTGCCAGTGAAGGAATGGACTTGCCAGTGAGAGTGAGAGCAAGTAGGCAAAGAGAGCAAGCCTCCTTCTTCTGTGTCCTTTATAAAAGTTGCCAGCAGAAAGTGTGGCTTGGATTAAAGGTAGATCTTCTCACCTCAATGATCCATATTAGAAATGGGTCTGATCACTTCAAATGGTTTAATTAAGAAAAAAAAAAGTGGGATTGGGGGGGCTGGTGAGATGGCTCATCCGGTAACAGCACTGACTGAAGGTCCTGAGTTTGGATCCCAGCAACCACATGGTGGCTCACAATCAACTGAAATGAAATCTGACGCCCTTTTCTGGTGTGTCTGAAGACAACTACAGTGAATTACGCTGGAGCGAGCATGGCCAGAGCGAGCAGCCACACACATGATAGTTCACGGCCATCTGTACAGCTACAGTGTACTCATACACATAAAATAAATAAAATAAATCTTTTAAAAAAACAACCCTCACAGGTCTGCCCAGACACTTGGGTTTTAGTTAATTCCTGAGGTAGTCAAGTTGACAACTACAACTAGCCATCACACTCCCCTAGCAGTGCTGACTCACAAGTGTCTTGGGATGTGTGTGTGTGTGTGTGTGTGTGTGTGTGTGTGTGTTTAGGTGGGGCCTCACTGTGACCTAGACTAGGAAGGAGTTTCTGATATTAAGGAGAATTGGGCATCAGCCTTGAACAGACCTCCAGATTTACTGTTTTTTTCTCCTGTACTTTTGGGACATGATAGATTATAGCTCTAGACTTCTACCAGTGCTTCCCAATGTCACTCCAGTTTTGGCCTGGCAAATTCCAAAGAAAGTGCTGTCTGTGGTTCATACTGCAATGCTTGTGCCCTTTTGGATCAATGACAGTGCCCAATGGTGTTTGGCCCTGTGACTAACCCAGTCAGGGTCGTGACCTTTCCTCCATTCCTCCCTCTTTGGAGGAATGGAGTCTATTACCAAATCAAGGTGCCAAGAAGATAAAAACAGTCCCTACTATAAACAGTAGCAAGTGTGTAATTATGTGCTGGTAGTATTTGAGCATGTGCTGTCATGGGCCTGTATGCTAGGAAGGCCAGCTGGACTCTGTCTCCATGGTGGATCTCACCCCATGGATAGCCTGTTACCAGGCAATTATACAGAGAAGAAAAACTTTGTTCTTGGAAAGAGAAGGTAGGTGGGAAAGACCTTTCCGACTGGATAGATGAGAGGACAGAGTTTGGTTTGTGCTGCTGAGAAAGCCAGACCTCAGTTGGGCTTCAGGCTGGATTCTAAGACCAATCAGTGTCATCAAGGGCTTGCCTCTCTCCAGCCCCCTCCTCTGTTTTCTTTTGAGATGGCTCTTTGTTTGTTTGTTTGTTTGTTTGCTCTTTCCAGACAGTCTCTCTACAGTCCTGGCTGTCATGGGACTTATATAGACCAGGCTGATCCTAGAAATCCACCTGCCTCTGCCTCTGTCTCCTGAGGAGTGCTGGGATTAAAGGTGTGTGCCACTATACCTGACTTATTTTCAGATTCTGTAGTGTAACCGCCTACAGCTTTTACCATTGGTAGAAAGAGCTCCCTTTTTGCTGAAAACTCCATGGATTTGTTTCTCATTGGTCCAGACCAAAGAGGTATCCAGGCTCATTGTAGCTAGGAAGCTGAAATACAGGCACACTTGTAGGTTTAGAGTTAACGGCTAGTGGTTGTGGGAAGTGAGTGAAGCTACTACAGAGGGGATAAATGTGTCTAATAGCCTGGTTGTTTAGTACTGGTCTCAGCAAAAGGCCCTGTCAGCTTGGGCAAGATGCCATAAGTCTATGCATTGAAACACAAAAGCCTAGCAACAGCATTGTGCTTCTAGCTTGTGTTCTTGTTGCCCATTAGCATAGAGAGGTGGGATCCTGACCACATGCTATGAAAGCAGAAGACAGCACCACCTATTCACTTAAGTACGTCACTGAGCCTACACAGAGAACCATGCCTGCACTGGAGAGTAACATTCAGTCCCTGCTCCTGGGGACCTTACAGCTTTGTCAGGGGAGAAAGCCATGAAACAAGAGTTCTCTGGTGGAGAGGTCTCTCTCAGTTTGACAGTAGTCACTGTGAAGTGTGGGTGCTGGAGGTAGGCATGTCAGCTCCCACTCTGCCACATTCTCGCTCTCTGTTATGTCAGCCCATGGCACCTCAATCTATAAAGCAAGAAGGTGGGCAGAGTGGTTTGAGGATTTTAATTCCTTCACACATGGAAAGCACTGGTTCTCAGTGAGCACTGCATAAACAGCAGCTAGAACTCTCTTCAGAAAGGGAAAGACCCCGAGCAAAACTCCAGTAGTTACGGGTACAGCATTCTGACATATGGTGCAGCCGGGCAGTGGTGGTGCATGCCTTTAATCCCAGCACTTGGGAGGCAGAGGCAGGTGGATTTCTGAGTTCATGACCAGCCTGGTCTACACAGTGATTTCCAGGACAGCCAGGACTATACAGAGAAACCCTGTCTCAAAAAAACCAAAAAATCAAAAAAAAAAAAAAAAAAAAAAAAAAAAAAAAAAAAAAAAAAAAAAAAAAAAAAAAAAGATTAAGTGCATCCCACCTTTCTACTCAAACTATCACAAAAAAGAGATGAAAAAAAATTGTTATTTTTTATCTATGGAACATCAGGCACTCACTAGAAACTCTTTAATCCTCTCAACTGTCAATAAAGTAGGGATTTTCACAACCTATTTTACAGAAGAGGAAGCTAATTATCAGGGAAATTGAGTAAATTTGCCCAGTGCGACACTCCAGACACTTGGCTGAGAAGAATGAAAGCTAGCTGTTATCTGGGTGTAAAAGTCCATCTTGATGTAGCCATTCCCATGTCCTGGGTGGCAAAAGCAGTTTGCTCAGTGCCAGGCACCTGCCAGGTATGTTCAAAGCTCTGAGTGTAAAACCCAGTACTTCAAGGGAAGAAGGAACCATAAGCACTTGGCCTGGAGCACTCTATCTGCCGCCTGATTATTGACTGTCCTGGAATCCTTGAGTCTGATATGTCTTCTTCCCACTTTCATGGTGACTCCAGCCCCAAAGTGAGAAGAGTTGGCCTAGGACAGCTTTTTCCCTGAAGTTAGTTTGTGGCCTTTTCCTTATTACCAAATTCATAAAACATCATGCAGATGAGCCATCCAAGAAGAGTCAGAAGGGAAATCCACACCCCTTGTTTTCCCGCCCTGGGTCTGAACAGTATCTGTTGGCTCTTCCTGGCCTACCGTGTCTCTTTTCAGCTGTATCCATATCAGCTCTGGGTGTCTGAGGTATACTTCCTGATTCTCCATGGAGAAATGAGCCTGAGGAAACAGAGAGCCAGAGGAGTGGGAAGAATTAAGACAGAGCCAGATGTGGCAGCATATGCCTAGGATCCCAGAGTTTGGGAAGTGGGGGCAGGATGATCATGAATTGAAGGTCATCCTTGGCTACAGAGTAAGTTCAGGGCCAGCCTAGACAACAAGATATTCTATTTCAAAAATAATAAAACAAAATATATGAGAAACCCAGGAGTGGAAAAGGCCAACTGGGGACGAATGAGATATCTGGAATCAGCACATGTGTGTTTTTTATTTGAATAATAACCATTATGACTGTGTGTGCCTTAAGCCTCAAACTGGCCCCATAGAACCTCTTCACAAGAACTTCAGTTGTCACTTCTTAATTCAGTGTTAGAAACCTAGGTACACTATCACTGAGCCAGGTCCCAGTCTTCTGCCCCAGGCTTTTTGAGACAGGGTCTTTCTCTGTAGCCCTAGGAGTCTTGGGCCTTGGTATGTAGACCAAGCTAGCTTTAAACTCATAGAGATTTTCCTGCTTCTGCCTTCTCACTGCTGAAATTAAAGGCATGCACCACCATTCCTGGCCCAAGTGCTTGAAGAGACAGAGGGAGGCGGGGAGGAGGGAGTGCATGCACATGCTCAGGTATATGAAAGTCAGAATAATGTTCATAGGTAGATTATCACCCTCTATCTACCTTATGAAGGAGTCTCTCTTCTGCTGCTGTGCTGTGTGCTCTAGGACTACTTGTCCCTAGAGTTTAGGGAAGAGTCTCTTGTCTGTAGGAGTGTCAGGATTATGAACATGTACCACTCCATGTAGCCTTTTTAACTGGGTTCAAGTTCAATGGAACTTAGGTTGTCACTTCCCTATCCCTCCCCCAGCCCCCAGCCTGTTTGGGTCAGGTCTTCTCCAGCTAAGCTGGATGGAACTTGCTATGTTGCTTATGCTGGCCTTGAACTCATAATCCTTCTACCTCAACTTCCTGGATAGGATTATGAACCTGTGCCACCATGCCCAGATTAATGGTTACAATTTCATCAGGGCTAAATAATCATCTCAGTCAGAAAAAAAGGCTACAAAAATTATAAGGGCAATGGCACAGTGTTTTGCTAGCACACCCAAGGTCCTGGTTTTGATCTCTAGCTATACATGCATACATACATGCATAAATACATGAATATTGGTAGATATCATTTTTGGGGGGGTTTGCCCCTGTCCAGCTGATTGGAATTTAAGTTCTTGGGTCTCTGTATCTTTTACTATGACTGGAACCTCTGGAAAGAGAAACTGCAGTGAGAAAGGTGAAAGGCTGTCTCTGGCTTGAAATGCACATTTGGATAATGAGGTTAAGTCACTAATGAGCTCTTGTGGAATTTACACATCTGAACCCTGAAAGCTGGTCATTTTCTAGTCTGAAGGTGCATACTTTGGAGTGGATCCATCTGGACTCTTAAGACAGACAGGGCACAAAGAAAGCCTTGCCTATCATTTGGACTACAGTGCTGCAACAAAGATGGATGTCTGAAATCCTGAATTCATTACTGTCTGCTATGAGCTGTTCAGTCCCAACCTAAGCCGAGCTTAACTGGAAGGAGATAAATTGATAAGCAAGCTTTTGACGCTGGATCCTGGAAAGTCAGGACCCCTCTGTAGAGCTCACAACCATAAATGCATCCTAGGTGCTTGCTCTTAGCCATCTGACTTGGATAAACAACTCCATGAAAGGGCTTGGTCTTTGAAGGAACCCTCTAGAACCAGGCTGCCAGTCAGCTGTCTCTAATGCATCTCTCACTAGTTATCCCTGTAGAAAGCTGCACTTTGTAGGGAGGACCCACCCCAGAGACTGTGGCCCTCTCCAACTGCTTTGGACACAGCAGACTCTGCCTCTTCTTAAGAGATTGTCTTCCTGCACTGGGCTCATTTTTCTACAGTCTTCCTCAATAGACTGATGTCCACCTTCCCCACTTTTCTCCCAGTACATAAGTCTTGGTAAGATAGGGCATTGATTCAAGTAGAGCTGTCCCCAGGACTGATCATTTCTAGGCTTCTCAATGAGTAAATGATCAGGACAAAGGAGATAGAAGATATGGGAAGCCATCTTAAGATTTTTGAAAATTCAGGATTTCATCTTATTTATTTATTTATTTATTTATTATATGTAAGTACACTGTAGCAGGCATAAACCATGGAAAGTAGCGTTCCTCTGGCTCCAGAGGCAAAGTACTGCCAGGCAGTCAGCAGCCTCCTTGCTGGGTCCTCACTTTCCCTCTGCATGTCTGTGACCTAATTTCTTTTATAAGGATATCAGTTTAATTGGGTTAGGGATTACTCTAACACTGCCGCCTTAGTATTTTTAAAATTATGTGTGTGTGTTTGAGTGTGTGTGTATGAACACAAGTGTAGAAGAGAGGACAATTTCCACGAGTGGACTCTGGGGACCTACCCTGTGGTCTCTGAGGCTCTAACTCAGGTCACCAGGCTTAGGGGCAAGTACCTTTATCTACTAAGCCATCTCACTGGCCCCAACTTCTTTTTAATGTAAGCAGTGTTTTCAAGGCCTGGGCTGGGAGCTCGATCTTTGTTTCTATGACTGCTCCCAGCAGCACTGTCTGCTTCCTGGAGGAAAACTCCAGTGCCCCCCTTTCCGTGTGCTTGAGTCAGACATTGAACCCAGCTCCAGTGCTCCTATGCAGAAGCCTGCAGAAGCCTGCCAGTGTGGATGCAAGTCACCAACAAGTGAAACTGTCCTTAGAAAGACCTTGAGGAGCCTGAAGTCCAGGGGGTACCAGGCAGGGTAGGAAATGTGGCTTCATGATGAGGAGCTACGCTGGGGCTTTGACATTCTAGACCATTCAACCTGTGGGTGGAGATCCTCCAAGGGATCAAATACCAGATAGCCTGTATATCAGATATTTACATTACAATTCATAACAGCCGCAAAATTACAATTAAGTAGCGACAAAATATTTTTATGGTTGGGGGGTCACCTCAACATGAGGAACTGTATTAAAGGGTCGAAGCATTTAGAAAGTTGGGAAGCTCTGCTCTAGACTGACTGCTGGGCATAAGTTCTGCTTAGGGTACCCTAACACAGTAAATTCCAGGGAAGCCCTAGGATTTGACACTGAATGTCCTGACAGTGTCTCAGTTCTGGAGGGCATCACCTTTCCTTCACTGACCATTATGATACTGTTCAGTCGTAGAGCCATTCAGCTAGCATGCAGGAGATCTTAGGTTCTGTAAAAATGTTATGTTAGAATCCAGCCTATGACATGTACTAGAACATTGTGAGTACTGAGCTGGCAGACCTGGTGGTGTCCTAGCCTTTCACACAGGAAGTGAATCTACATGGCAGGAGTGCCTCATCCTGCCCCATCCCCACCTCAAGCTGTTGCCACTGGCTGCCTGTTCATGATAATAACACTTCTAGCCTAGAATTCAGAGGTCTGTCTGCCTGCCTGCCTGTTTTCCTCAGCTCTGGGATTAAAGGTGTGTGCCCACTCCTGGCAAGCTTAAATTTTTGGAGATAAAGCTTGACCTTATTCAGAAAGCATTTAGTACAATTGTTTCCCAGGCACTGAGAAAGACAGCAGCACTGCCATTTTTTGCTCAGTCCAGCAACAGGATCTTGCTAAGACCCTCCTCAGGGGAACTAGAGCAACACAGCTTCTAATAGAAGGTATCATTAAAGTGCCCACAGAAGCCAGGCAGGCAAGTGGGCAAAGAGGGTGTCTGGGAACAGTGGCCAGAGCTGACTTTTTTTCCAGAAAAAGCCACACACCTGCAACTGTGTGGCCACTCTTTTTACCTGTTGTAAATGTTGGTATTCTGTCTAAACTCCACCCCCACAGTTACCTGGCAGTAGCCAGGTAGGGGATGCTTGGCTCTCCTCTCTTACCTTCTTACTCCTGCCTCTCTCTTGCCTCTTGCCCTCCATCTCTCCACGTGGTCATGGCTAGCCTCCACTTACCACTCTTTCCTTCTCTCTGCCTTTCTCTGTCTCCGCTACCCTCTTAACTCCCCTCCCCATGCCCTAATTAAACTGTATTCTATACTATACCAGTGTGTGTCTGGTCCCTCAGGGAGAAGGGATACCTCGGCATGGGCCCTTCCCTCACACCCCGCCAGAGCATATTCTTATAGCTCTTTCTCTTTTTATGATCACAACAGTAAATGCATTTTTTTTTTCTAAGTGAAGGCTGAACAGACACTTCTGCAGGGCCGATTTGGCCTTGGTATGCCCCTTTGCTAGTACTCTTATAACTAGCTACCCCACCTCTGACTAAAAAATTAGTTTTTCTATTTGGAGGTCTGGGCCACACAACTCTGGACAAGCCAGACAACCTTGCATCGCGGGACAGACGTCTGGTGTTTCTTACATATCGCAGTGCATAGGAATCATCTGAAGGTCTTGTTTGACGGGCAGGTCAGCCTGGGAAGTTTCTTTGGGGTTAGTGGAGTGGGTTAGTAGCTGATGCTGATTTAGCCTTGCTTGTAATCTTGAACCCACTTCCCTCTTTTGCCTTCCTAAGGAATTCCCAGGTGCAGCAGATGCTGCTGCCCCCCTGGGTTGTTCAGGCGAAGGGTTGAGCTACATCTCAGGGGCTGGGAGCAGCTAGTGCCACAGAGGAGGTCGGTCCGTTGTGCTGTGAAGTTGCATCTGCCTGCTGTGTTTGCTCAATTTTGGGTTTATTTATGCTAGCCGGAGAGAGGGCGGTCGACCGCGGAGGCGGTGCACTCTCAAGCTACCTCTTGGCCTGGAGTTTCAGTTCTAGAAGGCCGGGTCGGGTGGAAGGTGTTAGATCTTAATAGAAGCCCCTGGAGGAGGCGCAGGTGAACTACATGAGCGCGCCCCCACCGAGGAGCCGAAAGCAGGGGTGAATCCTGTTTTCTTTGCGATCTCCACGTGGTTCATTCGTTCCTGGTTTCCCAGACAATGCAGGAGTGCACGCAGTCCTCCAGTCCCTGCCCATTAAACTTTTCGCTCGCAAGATCGGAGTTTAAAGGCGGCTGCGCCGTAGAGCACTCCCATGGTGCCGCGCGCTGGGCGGGTTTGTATTTTAAACCCCGCGGCCAATCAGCAACGCGCAGGCCCTTGTAACGTTCCCAGCGCCGCGTTTGAATTCGGGGAGGAGCAGAGCAGAGCAGGACCCTCTGCACCGACTCGGCCTGGACTGTGTGAGTAGCTTCGGCAACATGAATGCAGCGGCCAAAGCTGGAAAGTTGGCTCGAGCACCAGCCGATCTTGGGAAAGGTGGGGTCCCGGGAGATGCAGCTCCCGGTGCCCCAGTGGCCGCCCCGCTGGCGAAAGAGATTCCGGAGGTCTTAGTGGATCCACGCAGCCGGCGTCAGTATATACGGGGGCGCTTTCTGGGTAAAGGAGGCTTCGCCAAATGCTTCGAGATCTCAGACGCAGACACAAAAGAGGTGTTCGCAGGCAAAATCGTGCCTAAGTCTTTGCTGCTCAAGCCCCACCAGAAGGAGAAGATGTCTATGGAGATCTCAATTCACCGCAGCCTTGCACACCAACATATCGTAGGCTTCCATGGCTTTTTCGAGGACAGCGACTTTGTGTTTGTGGTTTTGGAGCTTTGTCGCAGGAGGGTGAGTGTTTCGGTCGCAGTGCTGGGGCTCCTACACCTGGAACTTGCTGGCAAAGGGCCACCGAGGTTTTGGAGTGGCCTAGAGGAGTGTTTGGGTTTCAAGCTTTTATGGAAAGGCTTCTAGCGAGAGTACTTGGCACTCCGAACTGCTGAGGCCGGGGTTCTGGGGAAGCTGAGACCGGATCCTGTTGCTATTAGGGAAGGAGCTCCTAGACGCAAGGCTGCGAGTGGGTACAGGAAATGGATGCGTAAAGTGGCTAAGGAAGGGTCCCAGGCTTGGGGGTACCACGGACCTCTAACTTCCGGAGTGGGGCAAGGTCGGGGGAGCGGGGCGGCTGTTTGGAGTCAGATCTTAGAGCTTTCTGGAACGGAAGGGGATCTCCAGCCAGGAGGAAGCCCTGGGATGGGGAATCGAGAGTGGGGTTGAGAGAAGGGTCCGGTGAATGGTAGTGACCTGTGTATGGGCAGAACTAAGACTCCACTCCGAGCGCCTAGTCCTAGTCACATCCAGCTGGCTACCCTTCTTGGGCGTCAGTGACCTCTTCCTCCCTCCTCAGTCCCTTCTGGAGCTGCACAAGAGGAGGAAGGCACTGACCGAGCCTGAGGCCCGCTACTACCTGCGGCAAATAGTCCTGGGCTGCCAGTACCTGCACCGCAATCAAGTCATTCACAGGGACCTCAAGCTGGGCAACCTCTTCCTGAATGAGGATCTGGAGGTGAAAATAGGTGAGATGCTGGGCCTGCGAATGCCTGGTGCCAGTACAGGAGGTGGCAAGGAGGGGAAGGCTGGGAAATGGAGGTACTACCCTCTGGAAAGCCCTCTAGTTAGGAAATGAAAAGTGTGTGTGTGTGTGTGTGTGTGTCACATTTTCCTTGCCTTTTTTAGATGCATTGGTTTTTTTGTGCCTCAACTCAGTAGTTTTTAATTTGGGGGATCCCTCCCCAAAATACTTCTCTATCCCCTAGCACTTAGTCAGTTTCCCCTTTAAGCAGGAGATCCGGACATATGCTATGGAGCATGGCAGGCAGCATCTCCTTAGGTGTCTCTTTATTAAGCTGAAAAACCCCGCTTGAGTCTGATTTGCTGCTCCCTATATCCCTGTCACTTCTTCACACACTTGCCCACTTGCCCAGCACCCATTTACTTGATTCCCGAGGGCATCTAATTCTGCCATCCCATGTGTTTTAAATTTCCCTTATTTATGTGAGGGATGGAGACAGGATAACTTCAAGGGGTCAGTTCTCTCTTTCCACTGTGTGGGTCTCAAGATCGACGCAGGTCATCATCAGTCTTGGTGGCAAGCCCCCTTATCTCCTGAGCCATCTTACCACCGTAAGATGTAAGATGGTGTGGAAGGCAGTGGGAGGATTCAGGGACTGTGGGGTCTCAAGCCACTAGTTCTCAATGCTCGGGCTCAAAACAGCTGCCTGCAACTACAGACAGCCAGGCTTAGCCGAGCTTAGCCGAGCTTAGCCGAGCACCCTCTTCTTCCCTCTGCCCTAGGGGATTTTGGCCTGGCAACCAAAGTGGAATATGAAGGGGAACGAAAGAAGACCTTGTGTGGCACTCCTAACTACATAGCTCCTGAGGTGCTGAGCAAGAAGGGACACAGTTTTGAGGTGGATGTGTGGTCCATCGGGTGCATCATGTAAGTTGGCAATGCTTGGGCTACTGGGCCTCAGCAGGGCTTTCTGAGGCATCTCACCCAGGTGACCTTACCATGTGGATCTTAATACCTTACAGAAAGGCTGTTTTAGAGGGCAGGCTGCCCCACGTGAAACGCTGGTTTTCCTATCAGTCTGTTGTAGGCTGTGGGATTCCTATGACTTGGACTTGTTGGTCCAGGGAAGGGACCAAAGAGTCCCTGCACTTTTACTCCTCCTCCTTGGTGCTTAGTAAAAGCATGCACAGACCCAAACCATCAACACCTGAGGGCTTCTTAGGAATTCAGACTCTCAGAGCTGAACCTGGGTTTAACACAATCCCTGCCTGACTTTCTTACTTCCTGCTGAAGGGAGAATCAGGTCAGCAGAAAGGCTAGAGGTAGGCAGAACCCCCACCTCCGTGGCCTATGATGGATAGCAGTGGCCTCTGGGACACTCAGAGAGTCTTCTGTCACTGCAGGCCAGAGCCAGGCAATCCCTGGCCCCTTGGTATCCAGGTGTTGTCACTTGTGTTCTTCTGAGGCTTGTCCCAGCCTTTGGTTGCTGTGTCACTGCAGGCCAGAGCCAGGCAATCCCTGGCCCCTTGGTATCCAGGTGTTGTCACTTGTGTTCTGAGGGCTTGTCCCAGCCTTTGGTTGCTGTGTCACTGGGCAGACTTGGAGAGTATCCTTATCTATTCCCAGTCGGTGAATCCAGCACCGCTTCCTTCCTCTGGTCCTGAGACAATGGCTTCTGCATTTGGATTTCCACTGGAGTTTGAACAAAATCCCTTTTTGTACACCCAGGTATACCTTGCTAGTGGGCAAGCCACCCTTTGAGACCTCATGCCTAAAAGAGACATACCTCCGGATCAAGAAAAATGAATACAGTATTCCCAAGGTGATGATTACACTTAATGTTTTCATTATGTTCCAGCCAAAAGCTATTCACTGAGCCTATCCTGGGCACGGAGACGAGTCACTCCTACCTCTAGTATAACCATGGAGAATGGGGTATATCTGATGCAGGCCCATACTGCATGTTGAGTTTGCACACCAGATTCTCCTACTCTGCCTTCCAAGAGCTGAGATTACAGGCATGCACCACTATGCTGGCTTTATGGTATACTGGCAAGTACTCTACCAGAGCCCCATGCCCAGCCCATGTCTTTAGATTCTTCCTGAAGGGGATGCAAAGCACAGGGAGGAAAGGAAGGAGCAGGGCAGACACACTTATGCCTGGAACATGGACCGTCTCCATCCAGCTATGTGTGCCTAGCAAAGGAAGTAACCTTACTCTCATGAACCAGGCTTCCCATCTATCTGCAAAGGGGGAGTTTCCCTAAGGGCTTCCCAATGACAAAATAACAGCATCCCTTTCACATCCAATGGCATAAATCCATTCAAAGGGGACTAGGTTCACATGGGGACAAGTCAGTGTCCTTGACTTGTATACATAGAGTAGATAATGTCCCAGAAGGTCAGCTCACTGCAGACAGCCTGGGCTGCTGTGGTATAGGTCCTGGCTTTATTACTGAGGCCATGTGTATTCTCAGACGGAACACTCCTGTTGCCTCATGTACAAGGGAGACCTAATAGTGGAGATGCACACACCTGTAGTCCTAGCACTTTGGAAGGCTGAGGCAGGAGGACTGCAAGTTCCAGGATAACCTTAGCTACATAGTGAGACCCTGTCTCCTTTCAGATTATGTAGAGAGGGAAAAGGAGAAGAGAATCTTTGTGAGGGCCAAATGAGTTACTGTACAGGAATACGTAAGTTACATAGAGTTAATGCTGTGACTGACAGGCCTAGGTTTGATCTCATTAAGTCATCCTGGTGGGGTTGCAGGTGTGGTGTACCCCTTCCCACTTACTAGGTCTGCCTTGGGAGGCCCCAGGAGGCCCCGGGTTATTTGTTATAGCTGGAATCAAGGGGTTGAACTTGGATTTAAGCACAGGTCTTAGGACCTGGGTGCCTCTCTTGGTGGTGGTGGTTTGTTGGTTTGTTTGAGACACTATCTTACTTACTGTGTAGGCCTGGCTCTCAATATGTAGACTAAGCTAGCCTTGAACTCCCAGAGATCCATCTGCCTCTGCCTTAGAAATGCTGGGATTAAAGGCCTGAACCACCATGCCAGGCTTGCCCATCTTGTACATAATAACTAAATGTCCTTTGAAAGGACTAGGAGGGGAAAATTATCCCAGGTTAATCTTGAATGCCAAGGGGCTAGAAATGATCCTTCTCATCAATATTGCTAAAGCTGGCTGGCTGGAGGACTTGGTGGGACTCAGGGCCATTGAGCTGTGGTATGTTACAGACAGGAGCAGCTGCATGCTGCCTGGGATGCTGCCTCATCTCACCTCCACTCTGCCTTCTCGTTCTAGCACATCAACCCAGTGGCCGCCTCCCTCATCCAGAAGATGCTTCAGACAGACCCCACCGCCCGCCCCACCATTCATGAGCTGCTAAATGATGAGTTCTTCACTTCTGGTTACATCCCCGCTCGGCTCCCCATTACCTGCCTCACCATCCCACCAAGGTTTTCAATAGCTCCCAGCAGCCTGGACCCCAGCAGCAGGAAGCCTCTCACAGTCCTCAATAAAGGTAAAGATTGGTGTAGGCGCAAGAGAGCCCGGGTTTCCAGGGCACATTTCAGGGTGCAGGTGCCTTACTGCCACAGCCTTCGTCATTAGGTCCTATCTTTGAGTCTGGTCCCTGGGCCCTTCTGCCATGTGGCCTTGGCAGGAAAAACTGACTGAATCAACCGTTGGGCCCAAGAAGAAAAAAATGGACTGATCACCAAGCCCAGGAAATTCTATCTTTAAAGAGTACCTAAGGGCTGGTGAGATGGCTCAGTGGTTAAGAGCACCAACTGCTCTTCTGAAGATCCTGAGTTCAAATCCCAGCAACCACATGGTGGCTCACAGCCATCCATAATGAGATCTGACTCCCTCTTCTGGAGTGTCTGAGGACAGCTACAGTGTACTTACATATAATAAATAAATAAATCTTTAAAAAAAAAAAAAGAACATAAAGAGTACCTAAGATCTCTCTTGCATGGTTTGCGGAGAGAGCTGGAAGTTTTCCAGTGCATGGGTGGAGCAAGCTGTGGTACCCGTCCTTGGGTACCATCCTCGGTTCTCATTCTCTGCACACCCAACCCTGATCACCCCGTGCACCCATTGTTCTTTGTGTTTTGTTTTTCAAGAGGAGTCTTTCTGTCACCCAGGCTGCTCTTGAAATCAGTCCTCCTGCCTAGAGCCCTGCTGAGTACAGGTTTGCATCAGCACATCTCGCTTTGCAGCCAACTCCAGGACTCTGCCATTTTACTCTTGCACTAAAGTACACATCTTTTTTTCAAGACTTTAGCATCCCTTGCCCCTGCTTAGATAGCTTTTATTTCCAGAGCTCCTTAGAGACAGATTTTTTTTGGATTCATGTTTTAATATTTCTTTATCATTGTTCACACTTATAAAAAGGTAGCGGAATGAATGCTCTCCCAGTTGGCTCACATTCTGTTGATGCGTCATCAGCCCTATGTGTTTGTTTCTCTTAACTGCTTGAGAGCCAGCTTTCCTTGCTGGTAATGAGTCCATGCACTGTGACATACACCAGCGTCAACTTCAGGACTGCGAGCATTAATCTCATATTGTCGTAACAGTTCCTTTTCTTTTCCTTTTTGTTTTGTTTTATTGTTTTCTTTTTTTTGGAAACAAGATTTCACTATATAGCCCAAGCTGGCCTCCAACTCGAGATCCACCTGCCTCTGCCTGCCAAGTGCTAAGAGCAAAGGTGTGTGCCACCTTGCCTGACAGCAGTATTTGCCTTTCTGTTTCTATGGTCCCTCCCTCCTTCTCCTTTTTTGAGACAGGCTATCACCAAGCTGACTCAGGTTTGAAATCCCCCTGCTTCACCCTCCACGGTGCTGGGCTTACAGGACTGTGCCACTACATTTATCCTCCTCCTCCTTATGTAGTCTTATTTGTCCTTAATATATTTCATTAAGATCTGGGTCTTTGAGAGGTAGCTTGTAAGGCTTTGTTTCTCTGTGGATTTAGTATAAAACTAGTATTTAGAACAAAATTCTCAGTTCATCTGTTTCAGTTAGATTTCCATTTTTAGGCAAGTGGCTTAGAATGGCTCAAAATTTTGTTTTTGGTGCTTTGAGACAGGGTCTCGTGTTGTTCAGGCTAGCCTTGAGCTACTCATAAGTGCTGGGATTTCAAACGAGTGCTTCACACCTGACTCAGTGACTTGGCTTATTTTGGAATAATTTTAGGGTTATACAAAGTTTTAAAAACAGAATAATGCTGAATTCCTGTGTACCCTTCACCCAGCTTCTTCCAAGGTCAGCATGTCTCTTAAGCATAGCATAGAGCCAGGCGTGGTGGCACATGCCTTTAATCCCAGCACTTGGGAGGCAGAGGCAGGCGGATTTCTAAGTTCAAGGCCAGCCTGGTCTACAGAGTGAGCTCTAGGACAGCCAGGGCTACACAGAGAAACCCTGTCTTGAAAAACAAACAAACAAAAACAAAAGAAAACAAAAGCATAGCATAATTACCAAAACGGAAACATTAGCTACGGGGTAATCCTGTCAACAAACCCCCGCCCCAGCATCAATCAACCATATTCCCTATTACACCCCCAGAATGCAGGTCAGTACCTCACGTGGCAGTTAGTGACCTTGGCTCTGAGTTTTCCTCGGGTCTTGTGACCTTGGCACTTTTAGAAGGTACTGATGAGTTGATTTGCTATTGGATTTGATGCTTCCTCAGGATCATCTTGAGGTTCTGCATTCCAAGCAAGAAAGCTATGGAGGGCTTTGCTCTTCTTGTGTCAGGGGGACAAGGCTATCTCTGCAACAGACATTGTTTCTTTGGTAATTAATAACTATCTTGCAGGAAGTTGTTTGAAACTGTAGGGCCCACCAGTTTTAGTGGTAGCAGTTATTAATGTAATTTTTATTTTTTTCTTTTTGAGACAGTATCTCATGTGACCCCAGGCTGCTTGGATTCTCATAGTAGCCAAGGACGACTATGAACTTCTACTCCTTCTGCCTCTATATCCTGAGTGCTAGGATTACAGTCAAGGATGGGCCCCCATGCCTAGTTTATGAGCAGTTGAGAATCCAATTCATGTTAGACATGTATGTACTGAGCCCAGGCCCTTTTCTTGTTCTCCTTGCCTATAGTGCTAGACCTATGGATTCCTATCTTACTTGGTGGTGGTGGTTAGAATACTATTTAAATAAGTAAAGTAGTAGTAAAGGAAACTGTTCTATAGACATTCTTCAAGCTCACTCAAAGGTAGAGAATTATTTTATCTGTTCCTGGGGTGTTTATTTCTCCTTTATTTCCAATAGTTAAATTTGGACAGGCTTGATTTTACATATTCTATTCTATAAACACTCATTTTTGCTGGGTTTTGCTTTTTAACTGTGTATAGGTGTTTTGCATGTATGTGTACCGCCTGCACGTTTGGTGACCACAGAGGCCAGAATATGGTATTGGATCCCCTGGAACTAGTTAGATAGGATTGTGAGCCACCATGTGGGTTCTAGGAACCAAACCCAGGTCTTTGGCAAGAATAACAAATACCCTTAACCGCTTTGCCATGTGTCCAGCCCCTTTTTCGCAAGTTTTAAAATCAGATCCTGAATATTTTATTTCACACTTAAGTTCTTTTTTTTTTTTTTTTTAAGATTTATTTATTTATTTTATGTGTGTGAGTACACTGTAGCTGTACAGATAGCTGTGTGCCATCATGTGGTTGCTGGGAAATGAACCCAGGACCTCTGCTCGCTCCAGCTTAATTCAATGTAGCTGTCTTCACACCAGAAGAGGGCGTCAGATCTCATCACAGATGGCTGTGAGCCACCATGTGGTTGCTGAGATTTGAACTCATGACTTCTGGAAGAGCAGTCTTACCCACTGAGCCATCTCGCCAGCCCCCCACACTTAAGTTCTTAATGTTATACCATAGTGGCTTATTTCTCAATTGAAATTTTAAGAAAAAATGTGCTGTTTTACAGGAGAACTAGCACATGCTGGTTTGGGGAAACAAACCAGTCAAGTGTAAAGCTCTCCCCTGGCCACCATAGCCCAACTTAATGCTTCAGTGTGCATCTCATTAGACTCTGGCCATTTATGAACACACAAAAGCAAAGGGATACAGTGAAAAGCTGCTGAGGCTTTATTTAAAGGAATCCATCGTGCAATTCACCGTTTGACTGGTCATTCCACCTTCTACCTTCCCGGGTGCTCCCGGCGCCCTTCACTCTGAATTGGTGCAGCTTTGAGTCACTGGTGCCTTCAGGTTACCTCTGAGTAACCTGAGTGACAGCAGCAGCTGCTGTCCTGGAAAGCTAGACTGTTGGGTTAGAGATCTGAGCTCCTGAAGCTTGGCGCCCTCACATATGCACCACATACCTGTCACTCAAACTGGTATTGACTGTGTCCCCACATCGGTGATAGTTAAAGAGTGCTAGTTGTGGCTGCAGTCCTGTGCTCCTTCCCCTAGTCTTATGTCTGCCCAGTGACCGAGTTATCTTCTCAGGCGTGGAGAACCCTCTGCCTGACCGTCCCCGGGAGAAAGAGGAACTGGTGGTCCGGGAGAGAAACGAGGCTATCGAGTGCCACCTTAGTGACTTGCTACAGCAGCTGACCAGTGTCAATGTCTCCAAGCCCTCAGAGCGTGGGCTGGTACGGCAAGGTGAGTGCTTACGGGGGTCTGCACGCCTAGGGAAGGCAGGCCATCTCAGCCAGCAGAGCACTCGTGAGGGCCCAGGCCCTCATGACCTTTGCTTTGCCCGATTCTTATAGATCCAAATCCAGGTGAGTTAACCTGACACCCACAGCTCCCTCTTAGTGTTCCTTCTGCCTACTTCTGTGCCATATCGTCCTGTAGGTGGCTGGTAGGCCATCCCTGCATAGCTGCACATACTGCTCAGGGAATTAATCCCCCCAGGGACTCAGATCAGCTCTAGCCTTAGGGCTTTTGTACTCAATGTCACTGCCCTGACGCTCGCCACCATGACTTCCAAACCCGACTTAAGTCTCTGTAGCATTTCTTCGCAGCACATTTGTGTCTTTGTAGCAGGGACTTGTGTCTAGTGAGCCGTTGTAGCATTGCAGGCAGGGATTGTCAGTTAGCTGTTTCTCCTCACTTTAATCTGGGGCACTAGGCCTTCTACCATCCCCAGGGCAGATGACAGAGCAGCCTGGAGGCTTTGGTCATTCTTCATCCCTGTGGTTGGAACAGGGCTCTTCCAGAAGCCTGCAGTTTTCTTTTCCTGTCCCCATCTACCACAGCTCATGGGACACAGTAGGCCCAGAGTAAAGGAGCTCACTCATTTAGTGAAGTGGGCCTTGGCATCCTGGGCTGCAGTTTTCCATTTGGGTGTCAGGTTTGTACTGTCAGGCTCCTCCTCGGGGTTCATGGGGTGCTTAGTATACTTCCCCTGGGAAGGGCTGCATGAGAGGAAAGGGGAAGGGCCTGACCTAACCAGTATTCTGTTTCTATGCCAGAGGAGGCTGAGGATCCTGCTTGCATCCCTATCTTCTGGGTCAGCAAGTGGGTGGACTATTCGGACAAGTATGGCCTTGGTAGGTGTCCCAGAATGTGGAATGGGCAGGGGATGGTGTGGCGGCTGTGGTAGCCAGAGAGAGAGAGAGAGAGAGAGAGAGAGAGAGAGAGAGAGAGAGAGAGAGAGAGAGAATTGGATTTCAGGCCTCTTCTGCATGGTAAGCAAGCATTGTACTACTGAGTTATTCCAAGGCCTTTGCTTGCCTCCTCCAGCCTTTCTGAGATAGCCCTTCCCTTGCCCCCAGGGTATCAGCTGTGTGACAATAGTGTGGGGGTGCTCTTTAATGACTCAACACGCCTCATCCTCTACAATGACGGGGACAGCCTGCAGTACATAGAGCGTGATGGCACGGAGTCCTACCTCACTGTGAGCTCCCATCCCAACTCCTTGATGAAGAAGGTGAGTCCCTGTTGCTGAGGTGGAGTGTGTCAGGGTATGGGGCTGCCTCATTCAGGGCCAGGCCCTCATTCTGGAATCCCTCCCACAATTTTTCAAACTAGATCACTCTCCTCAACTATTTCCGCAATTACATGAGTGAGCACCTGCTGAAGGCAGGAGCCAACATCACACCCCGGGAAGGCGACGAGCTGGCCCGGCTGCCCTACCTACGAACATGGTTCCGCACGCGCAGCGCCATCATCCTGCACCTCAGCAATGGCACTGTACAGATTAATTTCTTCCAGGTGTGCTGGGGCAGGGCACTGTTCTTGGGGTGGCAATGCTATCGCTTTCACCAGCGGGGTTCCTTCCTCCTCTTTGCCCTCACCTTAGGCACCAGTTGAGCTCTTCACTTGCTCCCTCCTTCCCTCCTAGGACCACACCAAACTTATCCTGTGCCCCCTGATGGCAGCAGTGACCTATATCAACGAGAAGAGGGACTTCCGAACATACCGCCTGAGCCTCCTGGAGGAATACGGCTGCTGCAAGGAGCTGGCTAGCCGCCTCCGGTACGCCCGCACCATGGTAGACAAGCTGCTGAGCTCACGCTCTGCTAGCAACCGCCTCAAGGCCTCCTAGGTTTCTGTCCTTCGGACTGGTGGCCCCTTCACTCTGCTAGCTTTGGGCCTGCACTGCTGGACTCCTGGATGATGCTGTTCAGTGGCCCTGGCCCTGGGGGCTGGGCAGGAGCAGGGCCCCTTTGAAGGGGTTGCTGTGTAAGTTATTTTGTACATGTTTGAGTGTGGGTTTACATCCGCTTCCCTGCCCTCAGCCCACTGTATGAATTGTATAAATATTTCTAATGAACTTGGACTGTTCTTTCTTTAGCTTTATATATATTAAATATATGTACATCTTTCTCTCTTTTTGGTCCTCTCGTTTTGGTCCTGTATTTTTTTTTTTTTTTTTTTTTTGGTCCTGTATTTCTTAAGGGTCCCCTGCCTCCAGAGTTTTTCTGCATTAACAGCCTCAGTCCCTTAAACTGCTGCCCATCTTCTCTGACACTCCTGAGGCCAGATTGAGCTACAGGCTCAACTCCTTGGTCCACCTTTGGAGCCTCTGGATGTCTCAGCTCTTTGTGGCATCTGGCTTCCTGGTTTCCAAAGCTGGCGGATAGTAGGGCAGGAAGAGGCTCTCAGAAGCACAGGTCCTCATGGTGTGGTGAGTGTGGAGCAACAGCCTCGGGAAGCGGTGTGTGAAGTATTGGATGAAGCCAGCAGGAAGTTGGCCTAATGTCTGGCACACCTCAGCTGGGAGCTCCCTGTAGTGGTGCTTCTGGAGATGGGCAGGACAAGGATATGGCTCAGCTATGGTAGACCGTCCCTGATATGTCCCACCTAGGCTCTAGAACATACCTTGTTCCTCATGGCACGGAGCAGATCTCGCACTGATGTCCCTTTGTATGACCGGAACCTTTTCAGATCTGCAGGCAGAGAAATGAGCTGCAGAGGTGTTCGCCCTGGGTCTCTGCCCTTCAGGCCCATCCAAGTGAGGCCTCTACCTGCCTGCAGAGGGGCTGAGATGTGCTTGTACCAGTTTTCCCGGACCACCTTGTAGCTTCCTGCCTCCAGCGCCGTCACGAGAGGTCCCTGCTCTGGTTCCTTCTCCAACCAGTCACTGACATCCTAGGACCCCATAGAGTGCCTGAGCCTTGTGGTCAGCATCAGAGACCTCAGGGCCAGGAGTGTGTCGCGTGGCTAATGTTAAAGTAGCAAAATGTCTTACGATGACAAAGTGTTGCCTCCTGGAAACTATGGCTTCCCTATGCCCTACTTCAACGCCACCACCCACCTTGAAGGAAGCACTGTTGGCCTCTGTTCTACAGGTAGGCAGCCTGTAGCTCAGGTGTAGTCCCTTGCCTAAGGTCACACATGGAAGGATTTAGCTATATTGATGTCACAGCATGGATGACTGCAGATGAGAGCGACCACATTTCCATACAGAGACAGCTAGAGCACATGCACAGACCCCAGGGTCTGAGGTGACAAGGCTCTGATTTCCCTTTTCCTGTTGAGGATGATTTGAATGAGAATGTCCTCTGAGGGCTCATACATTTGAATCTCTGATCCCCAGTTACTGGGAATGTTTGGGAAGAATTAGGTGTGGTCTTACTGGAATACACTTGTCACTAGGTGTGGGCTTAGAGGTTTCAAAAGCCCACACAAGGCCCAGTGTTCCTTTCTTGGCCTGCAACTTTGGGTTAGAAGTGAGATCTCATCTACTACTGCAGCACCATGCCTGCCTTCTACCACAACACCAAGATGATAATATGAAACTATAAGCAAGTCCCCAATTAAATGATTCCTTTATAAGTTGCCTTGGTCATTGTGTATCCTCACAGCAATAGAACAGTAACAGGACCCAAAAGCTTTCTGGGGGGTTGGGAGGGAGGCTTCCCAAGATCATCTAACCTGGAAGAACTGCAGCTCCTTAGCTCTGCTCCAAAAAAGAGGATGAGCCAGAACCCATCCTGCCGAGGGGCGATCCTGGGGCAGCAGGCTCAGCATGGCTTTCACTAAGTCCAATGCCACAACCTTGTCTGGAGGACAGAAGAGAGGATGGGTTATCTGTCCTCAGTCTCATGCCTCCTTCCTCCCATCTCTGCTGGTCCTGCCTGGCTCTTACCATGGGTCTCTTCCTGCAGCTGAGCCAGACAGGGATCCCCTGAGAGGATGTTGGCCTGGCGGTAGAGACTCTCTCCAAAGGGGTGGCTGCCACCAGAAAGCACGTAATAAAACACGCAGCCTGCAGAGAAGATATCCACAGCGCTGGTCTGGGGGCCAGAGAGATGGGTATGAGTTGGTTGTTGGGGCAGGGAAGGCATTTCCCCAATTAGTCTCCACTGGTATTGGGTCCTATGTAGCTGATTAGGTCAGGACAGGTTAAGAGCCAGCATCTTCTTTTTTATGCATTTGAGTCCCTCAGTGCTTGTGAAGCACAGTGAAGGTTAAACATTTTCTAAGCCAGGCATGGTGTTTGTAATCCCAGCACTCAGGAGGCTAAAGTGGGAAAGTTGAGAATTCAAGGCTGGCCTAGGCTAAGTAGTAAGACCCTGTGTTGACGACAAGGTCATTATTAGGGTTTCTCAGCTTGGGTGGTTGTGGTGGTTAGAATAGGTTTGACCCCTTTAGACTCAAGTTGGAATGCTTAGCCCATGGGGAGTGGCACTATTAGGAAGTGTGGTCTCATTGAAGTAGGTGTGTCACTGAGGGTGTTGGCTTTGAGGTCTTTTAAGGCTCAAGCCTTCCCCCAGTGTGGTACCAGATCCTCTCATGGCTGCCTTTGGAAGACAGGCTCCTATTGGCTGCCTTTACATTAAGATGTAGAACTCTTGGCTCCTCCAGCACCACGTCTGCCTGCACACTGCCAGGCTTCCCACCATGATAATAATGGACTGAACCTCTGAAACTGTAAGCCAGCCCCAGTTAAGTGTTTATAAGAGTTACCTTGGTCATGGTGCTCTTCACACTAATGGAAACCCTAACTAAGACAGTGGTCCTGACACATGTAACTGTCAGGAGCGGATGGTTCCCTGTGCGCTGTGGCATGTTTAACAGCATCCCTGGCCTCAGAGGATGTCAGAGGTGCTTTCTTCCCAAGGCAAGCCAACCCAAATGCCTCTAGACATTGCTCAATTTCTTCTTAGCTACAGAAAAGACCCTGATGGAGACTGCCTAGGGGGAGGGGGGTAGATTATCCCTTGGGGTCTCTTTCAGAGAAGAGGTAGGGCATTCAGGAAGCCCTGTGACTAGCGGGCAGACTCACCGGGCTGTCTGGGGGCAGCTGCAGGAGCTCTGGTGCCATCCAGCCTTCTGTGCCAGGAATACCAGAGTGGAGACTGAAGCTACAACGGCCAGCAGGTAGCTTCTTGCAGAGGCCGAAGTCAGAGATGACCACTCTGCCTTGGCCCTGGCTGTCAGGCCCAGCTATGAGAATATTGCCCGGCTTGAGGTCACGATGTACTACATACAGGAAGGGAGTGGAGAGAGTGAGTGATGGCTAATGGAGAGGAGCAGGGAGCTAAGGACTGGAAGCAAGACAGTACCTATGTGTAAGGAATGTAGATGGGCTAAGCCGGACATCATCTGCTGCAGCACTGTGGTGGGCTCCAGGCCCCAGCGGTCTAGGTCTGGGCTCTCCACATACTAACATGAGGGAGGGGCAAAATGTCACACTCCAGCCAAAGGCTTCCCTCCTTCCCTCCCTGGGCTCTTACCTCACCTCTTGCAAGGAGGCCTGGCAGAGCTCCAAGGCAATGTAGTGGAACTGGGGGCCACGCTCAGTGCAGAAGTAGCGGAGCACATTGGGGTGCCTGTCAGACTCTTGCAGCAGCTGCACCTCTCGCCGAACCAAGCTGAAGCATTCTCGGAGGAGCCTCTTCACAGCCACTGCCCGTCCTTCAAACTGTCCTCTGAGAGGTGGTCCAGGGGTGGGGGTGGGGGTTCAGAGAGAGCAGATGAGGAAAAGTCGGGACCCATCCCCACATCTGGGAGTCTGGAAGGATGTTTGTCCTTTGGTTGCTGTCAAAAGGGCTGCAAGTGATAGAGCTGCATCCCGGGCTCTACCTGCCACTCACCGGAAAACAAAGGTTCCTCCTGCCCCTCGGCCCAGCACATCCTTGGGGTTGAAGGAAATCTTCCCCACCACGGTGGGCTGCCCTGCTACAGGGAAGGGAGATAATTGTCCTCTTAGTGATCTCTGCCCACAGCCATCCTCTCAGCTGTAGTCCAGCTTGACCATTCTCCAGACATCCACCCTTCTGTGCTGGGTGTGCTTCAGTGGCTGAGAGCAAGGACACACGTGCCAGACACATGACTGCAGTGGCTGGGGCTGCCATCCATGTGGCTAGGCGAGTGGCTCGGGGCTGACTGTGATGGCACCTGTATCAGTGTGAGGGCCAAGTAGATACATGGAGGAGGGAGTGGGTGATATTGGCTATGCGACTCCACTTTGAGCGCCTTCTGCCCCCTGATGCTTTCCCTTCTTCTCTCTGTAGTCTGCAGTCTCCTCAAACAATTGTAGCACTTCTTTTCATTGATGTTGAATTGTTTCAAATAAAAAGATGAATTCAAGTAGACCGGAGCATGAGAGTTGAGCACAGGAATAGTAAGGGTGATGCTGGCTTTTTCAGTCCACACCTACAGCACAGCACAGTCTGGTGTGCAATTAAGATGGGTAAGGTTGGGACTAGGGAGATGCCTCAGCCAATAAAGTGCCTGCCTTGCTCTGAGAACTGAGTCAGATCCCAGCATCCTTGTGAGAAGCTGGGGCATAGTAATCTCAGCTCTGAGAAGGCTGAGAGAGATTGATCCCTGGTGTGTGTGTGTGTGTGTGTGTGTGTGTGTGTGTGTGTGTGTGTGTGTGTGTGTACATACACACAAGCAGGAATAGCCCTGGGAAGATACAGTCTTGTCTGCAGAAAAACAAGTGGATCCCATTGGCACCCACATGCAAACGCGCGCGCGCGCACACACACACACACACACACACACACGCACACGCACACACACACACAAACAGCCCTGGGAAGATAGAGTCTTGTCTGCAGAAAGATGAGGGGAGTCTTGTGGTCTAGAGAAATGGGTTTTGGGGTGCAATGGAATGGTTATTTGGACTCAAATAAATGGTTATTTATATGAATGACAAGAACTACGTCTCAGGGCTAGGGTCCCCCTGCTGTGGAGTCCCTTAAAAAATATCCTCATGGGCTCAAGATGTAGCTTAGAGAGCTTTCCTCTCAGGAGGGGCTGAGACTCAAGGAAGAGGAGGACATGGGTGAATACTGGAGCCTTAAGCTAAGAGCCAGGCAATCATCAACTTAAGTAAGTGGACAGCAGGTGGGAATTTGGCCTGAGGAAGTAGGGAGAACTACAATAGGAGATACCAGTACAAAAAAACACCAGTACAACTCTGAGCCAAACAGCACAAGACTAGAGTGGCCAATAGATGCACAGGCCATACCCACTAAGCACTGAGTAGACACCAGTGGGTCTTTGAAGGTTCAGGCTAAGGATTAAAACAAGAAACACTGAGAGGAACATTGAAACAAAATCAAAACCACACCTGGGTAATTTACTGCTACCATTATAAAAAACGTTATTTTAAAACAATTATTAACATCACCTAGGTATGATTTTTCTAGACACATATCCTAGGCTGGCCTTGAACTTCTGATCCTCCATTCTCCACTTCTTGAGTGCTGGGATTCTATATGAGTACCACCATGGCTGTTTTATGAGTGCTAAGGTTCAAACCCAGGGCTCCATGCATACTCGGCATGCATTCTCCTAACTTGGGTCCATCCCCAGCACCGACTTGCTAATAACAATGGTAGGAATGATCACAGAGCAGTTGACACTGTGAGGTGGGAGTTTGTACTCCCACTGGACCAGTGAGAAAACAGATGCACAAAGGCAACCCTTCAAAAGCTAGCTCGCCACAGATTGATCTACACGCAATTCTATCCACAACCGGAGACCCTGAAGATAGCAGTAAAATGATAACAAGACTCCTGATGAGACTGCCCCTTCCTGATCTATCCTGCCATCTGTTGTTCCTGACAATTCAACTTTGAAATTAAATTATATTCACCTGTTCTTTTTCTCTACCTTTCCCCGATTTTGTTGACTCAAATTTACCTTCGGGGTCATGGGCTGGCTGGGCTGGCTCTGAGGGGCTTTGAAATCTCCTCTGGTCCTGTAGGATGTCCCTTGAGGTCTGTGCCTGAGCATCCTGCGAGAGGCCAGGAGGGCCTGTAGGTGCTGAAGGGCTCTGCTGCTGCTGTAACATATGGGTTTTAGTGGGTGCCAGCCTTCCTCCTGACGGACCCCACACCTTGCTAGAGCTGGGTTTACAATAGAGCTTGAACTCACCGAGTGCAGGAGCAGGGCCTCCTAGGAGAAAGGCAGAGGCAGCTGAAGGCGGGCAAGAGAGATGCAGAGTTCTCTCTAGGAAGACTCTAAGATGAACAATGTCAGGATGTTGGACTTACCTGCCTCATCAGGTAGAGGACCCAGGCTCCCAGGAGGATGGCAGTGAAGCTAGCTGCTAGCAGGTCTTGGGATCCCAGTCCTAGATAAGAGTCTGAAGCTTTCTCTTCAGGATGTAGTTCTGGATCCTCTCTCCTCAGGTTTAGGAGCTAGGAACAAAGCAGGTTTCACTTGTGGTGAAAACTTTCTCCTGTGTGAAACCCCCAAATCTTCACCACCGGGTCCAGGGCAGGGCTTAGCGGAAGGGGTAGGGGAGGGGCTGTATGATGTGTGTGTGTGTGTGTGTGTGTGTGTGTGTGTGTGTGTGTGTGTGTGTGTTGCTGTCCGTGGTGCTGAAACATCATGGCCTCAGGAGAGTTTACCAAACCTAACTGAAGACCAACATCTCTTTGAATGTCATTAAAATTCACATGCTCGAGGCTTGAGCTTCACCTCTGGAGATTAGAAATTTTGTGTGACTGGAGCAAACTCCTAAGTAATTTGAAAATCACTGCTTCTTCTAACCTTGAGCTACTTACTAGTGCTTCTCCAATCTCTCCCAGGAGAGCGGGCCTTTATAGTTTTTCTGTTTTCAATTTCTCACTTGATGAATATTTTACAATGTTTACACTGAAGAGTAAGGGAAAAAATCTGGGGAGTATGCTTTGTGATTTAGGAAGCCAATATCATTTTGACATTTTAAACATGCCTGGTAGTAGCAGCAACAAAATGTTTTCTGGTAACTTCCATGAGATTAACTGGAGAAAAGGTACAGAGGCTGTATGCATGTCTTCTCTGTCCACCCACAGCCCCTGCCATCCCAGCACTGACCTCAAAGAAGACAGCTGGAGCATGGAGGTCCTCTGAGGCTTTTGTCTCAGCAGACCCTTTCCCTGAGGTGGGATGAACCCTCAGCATGGTGGTGTGCAGGACTGGGGGAGGTTCATGGTATCCTAAGTGTCAGGAATAAAAGGCAGAGTGTTGAGGGTGCATATTTAAAATTAGAAATTGGGCTTAGGAGTCTTTCATCTTCATCTACTTCAAATTAAAATCAGGAGGCCTCACCAATGAGTAGCCACTGGCTAGGGAGGGCCACGCTGCCTGAGGGGTATCTGACAGCAGTGCTGGGTGAGCCCTCTCGCTCCCCCGAGACTTGAAGTGTCACCTCATCTGTTGTGGGGCCGTCCATGGGTGCCAGGGTCAGTCCACGGGGCTATGGCAGAAGATGGAGAGTCGCACGTGTAAGAAGCTCCTTTCCTGATCTACCCCTCTCTGCAGCCCACTCATAGATCCCTTTCTCACCACGAGGGCCACCCCAGTGTGGACCAGTGCCTTAGAGACATAGAAACCAGCTTCTTCTTTCCCCACATACAGTGTCATCCTAAAGGGAGAGGAAGGAGAAGGGTGAGTGAGTGATGCTGGTGGGTAGCTTTAGCAGGACTTTACCCATGTCCTTTGTATTTCCTTCCGTGTTGACTCTTGAATTGACCATGTGACTTGCTCTAGCCAATGAGACGCATATAACACAAACATAGACTGGAATGATTCTTGAGCATCGGGAGTCGCCCTTCAGTACTGTTATCTAAAACCTTGAGTCTATCAGGTAAGGAAGCCTACTTTCCTACAAGGGATGAAAAAGACCTTATGGAATATAAATGAAACATTCTATTTGACACCTCAAATGGCCCACCAACTACTAGGTAGGTAAGTGACACTATCCTGGATCATTGCCTCCACCAAGTCACCGGATGATTTCAGAGAAACAATCAATGACAAAACAAAACTGTACCTGGATGACTCACAGAGTCTTGAGGAATAGCAAGTGTCTATTCCTTTTAAGCTACAAGAGTTATAGTGGTTTGTTATGTAGAAAAACTAACTGATGTACAATCTATAGCATTTTCTCAATGTATGTCTCACTTTTTTAAAGATGGGGGGGTCTGACTATGTAGCCCAGGCTAGCCTCAAATTCATGCCAGCAGCATCCTGAGTACTAAGGGTATAGATATGCACCACCACATCTGGCCCAGATCTCAAAAGAACTCGGTTTTCATCAGGTGGTGGCCCACACCTTTAATCCCAGAACTTGGGAGGCAGAAGCAAGCGGATCTCTGAGAGTGTGAGGCCAGCCTGGTCTAAAAAGTGAGTTACAGGACAACCAGGGATGTCACACAGAGAAATCATGTCAAAAAAACAAAACAAACAAACAAACAAACAAAAAACAAAAACAAAAACAACAACAACAACAAAAAATCCGAACAAACTAATTTTTCTGAATTGGAACTCATCGCCTCTTTCTTCTTTCTCTCTTCCTCTTTTAGTACTTTGAACTGCTGAAAATGAAAGCAGCCATGAACTTCTAGAAGCCTTTGCCTCCTTGCTTCCAGACTGAACTCTCTGATCATCCTGGTCCTCCTGCTTTCCAACTCTCATCCCTCTCTATCACCCTCTACCTAGCACCCTGAGCTTTGCTGCCTACAGTATCTTCTTTTTCAATGTAATACATTTTATTTTCTACATGTAGGGGTGTTTTGCCTGCATTTATGTCTGTACACTCCACACATGCATGGTGCTCACAGAGGCCAGAAAGAGGGCATTGGGTCACTTGGAACTGGAATTACAGATGGTTGTGAGCCACATGAGTGCTGGGAATTGAACCTGGGTCCTTTGGAAGAGCAGCCAACACTCTTAAGTACTGTGCCACCTCTCTAGTACCTTTGTGTGTGTGTGTGTGTGTGTGTGTGTGTGTGTGTGTGTGTGTGTGTGTGAGAGAGAGAGAGAGAGAGAGAGAGAGAGAGAGAGAGAGAGAGAGAGAGGTGGAGGGAGTCTCCCTAGGCAGTTCTAGCTCACAGAGATCTACCATGCCCAGCCTCACAGTGTCATCTTTTTTTCTAAACTCATTTTGAGATAGTCAGCTGGTCTCTTTATCCTTACTTCACTGTGTTATAGTTGCCTTTTTTAAAAAAAAATTATTTACTTTTATTCATATGAGTACACTGTAGCTGTCTTCAGACACACACCAGAAGAGTGCTTCAGATCCCATTACAGATGGTTGTGAGCCACCATGTGGTTGCTGGAATTTGAACTCAGGACCTTTGGAAGAATAGTCAGTGTTCTTAACCGCTGAGCCATCTCTCCAGCCCATGATTGCCTTTTATATGTCTGCCCCCACACTAGACTCTGAGTTTCCTGTTGTCAGGAACACTGACTCTGTTGGACTTTCAGAGCCTAGTAAGTGACTGGTATACAATAAATTCCCAGTTAGCTTTTGTGGAGCAAATGAATGGGCAATCCCTGACTTTTCCAGTCTGTGTCTTGGGATGGAATAAGAAAGGGTAGCACTTGAAGGACTGAACAGTCAGTTCAGTATGGCATCTATAGACCAGAACAGGATGGGACCCAGGAGACCCTTCCAAAACTCAATCACTTGCTAAATGTTGAATATCCAGGAGTCCTAGGGACACTTTCTTGATACCTCTGATTGATTTGGCTGTATTGGTGGGTCATTATGATTGGGTATTCCACTGGGGCTGTAACACCTCCAGAAACTCCCTTCCCAGGTTCTATAGATGGACACTTACAAAAGCTGGGTATCTAAAGAAGAGAACTGGGTGGCCGTGTCCTGGGAGCTGGAGGCAGGAAGACGGATGTGGCCCCAGTGGAGGACAAGGAAATGTAGGGTGTCCCGAGCCAGTGTGAGATGGGGCAGCTGGCGCAGACCATCCTGATGCCATGTGTAGATCCCTGTCACAGGCACTCCCAGGTCCTGTGTCCACAGCACAATTCCACTTCCTGGATCCACAGTGAGAAGCAGGCCCATTCCACAGGATGTCAGGTGGCTCATGTCTACCAAGAAAGACAGCTGGGGAGATGTCAGAGAGATCTTACATCCTTAAGAGGATGGGGACTTATTCATGTGTGCAAAGGTTATGAAGGGTACTGAGGCATAGGAACTCTGGTTGAAACAACCAGAGTTTGTTTCAACCAGAAAGGGATTGGTTGGGGCCCTCCAAAGTTGACTCATGTGTGTCTGTGAGTCTGGGTCATATGAGCGAGTTAAGATGAGAGCTCATTTGAGGTAGAGATTTTAGGATGCAGGTTGTCAATCATGGATGTGGTCAGACTGATGTTTATTAAGGTGGGTCAAGTAGAGTGGCTCAGAAGATTGTGGGTCCTTTAGAAATCACTTGGAATAAAAGGGGTCAGTTGGGATCCCTGGCGGGGTCAGTCATGTCTCAGAGTTACCTGAATAGTGCCCTATGAAGAATGACAAAGTCAAGATTTGGGGGGCCAGTTAGGATCACCTGAGAGATTCCTTAGAAAGTTGAGTAGGATAGATATAATATCAAGGGTATAATAGCAAGAGTGATTTGGGAGTCTTGCAAGGCCATCTGCAAGAGTTGTTCACCATGCTGAGATCAGTTAGGACTTGACAGGATTGCAGGCTATTGGGGAGGTTGTTTGGGGGTCCCTTAAGATGCAAGGAGTCACCTCAGGCTACCTGGCTGGGGTCATTTGGGGCATGGAGAAGTTTAGATGTATTGCTCAGGCTATGTGATCATCAGAGTCATCCCAGGTCATCTGTCAGGCTGTGCCATTCAGCATGTGAGGGGACAGCAAATCAGAGGATCAATATGTGCTAGTACTTGGTCCTGATGTCACTCGGGGCTTCCCAGGTTGGGGACTTTGCTCCAAGGTAAGGCTGAGAAAGGTGATACTCACATTTCCCAGGTGAGCCATCCATGGGGGGCGCTGAGTAGCGGCGGTAGGTGGTGTTCCAGTGCAGGGCTGGGGTCCGTGGGTCATGCATGGAGACTGTGTATTCTGGGTGTCACAAGCAAGGCTACCAGGGGGATGGTCACGTGGTGCTTCCCAAACCCAACTCCAGAGACTACCCCTCTCGTAGGACTGGAGTCTTCTCAAGCACTTGAATTGTAGGCCTGATGACCAAGCTCACCGCTACAACTCTAGCTCCTTGGTCAGTGCTCAGTGAAATGTTTACTAATGACTGTCAGGTTGACTAGCTAGCCTGAACTCAACTTAGATGGCAACTGTCAAGCCTGGACAAAGAAAAGGAGAGGCTTCACAGGCGTAGGGAATATCTGACTTACGTGTTTGGCCAATGTAGAGTTGAGGAGTAGGGAGGCCCTCTGTGGTCAGTGTCGTCTGAGTCTCCCCTGACTCCGGGTCCACCACAAACCAGGCATCCTGCTTCCGGCCTGTGGAGGGGGGGATGTGTGCCAACTTTCAGGATGGTATAGGAGAAGATGTGTGTGCCCTTTTGTTCCTGACCAAGTTGGTCTGACAGGACCTAGTTTCCCTTCTTATTAGCTGGATTTAGCCTCCTCCCGAGCTGCAGAGACACTCACCTGTGTAGAAGACACCATCAGAGCTGCGACAGGGAGAGGCATGAACCAGCTCTGGGATGGTGAATGGCAGTTTCTGAGAGGGAAAAGGTCCAAGAATGGGTATGAGTGGAAACATGCACAGCACATAGTGTGTCACACTCTCCCAAGGTCAGCCTAGAGAAACCTTTGCCTTTCCACTTCCCAGGAGCTCGGAAAGGAAGTCAGCTCATGGCACTCAGGTAGTCAGCCTCAGAGCCAGCACCCTCAGCCACTCGGTCATAGAGCCTCTTAAAGAACAGCAGAAATCCCGCCCTGTGTGCCAAGACTCCACATGATTCACTGATTCCACCTGATGACCTCCTCCAGATAAATAGATACCCACATATGTACACACACATACACATGCAAGGACACACAGAGACATCTACACCCAGACACTCACATACATCCCACATAAACACAGACACACATACATGTACACACACATAAACGCACAAATACATGCACAGAAACTCACAGACACACTCATACAAATCACTTAAACCCACACTCACACAAGCTTTAAAGTTCAGTGGCCACAAAAGACTCAGCAAGATTGTGGAGCTGTGTTGGTGATAAATGTGAGTAGGCCCTCTGTGCTCTCTCTCTGTCTCTGTCTCTCTCTGTCTCTGTCTCTCTCTGTCTCTGTTTCTCTGTCTCTGTCTCTCTGTCTCTGTTTCTCTGTCTCTGTCTCTCTGTCTCTCTCTCTTTCTCTGTCTCTCTGTCTCTTTGTCTGTCTCTGTCTCTCTGTCTCTGTCTCTCTCTTTCTCTTTCTCTGTCTCTCTGTCTCTTTGTCTGTCTCTGTCTCTCTTTTTCTGGAGTCAGGAGTCAGAGAGTCTGCATTATACGCATGAGTCCCCTATATTCAGGTTTCCTATGGGTTTTAACAGGGGCCACAGGGCGACATGAACATACATAAACCACCATGGTTCTGGTTTCAGAACCAGAGCCATGCAGCCGACTTGCACACTTATGAGCAAACTCAGACTAGCAGAACTACCCAGATGGACCCAGACTAATTACGAGGGGTTTTTGTTGTTGTTGTTGTTGTTTTACTTTGTTTGCTTGTTTGTTTTTGGTTTTACATCTATGATTTTGTGGGTGATATGCTAACCATACAGTTTTCACCTTAATGTCCCTAGAGTCCTGGAGATGCCCTATGATACACTCGGAGCTCTGACATTCTGCTCTGTGGACACAGCCAGACTTGTCACTCTACACACAGCCCTTTTACGAAGTTTAGAGCCTTGCCTTACAGCTTCAAAAGACACACCACTCCGACAAACTGTCCTTTCACCCATTGGCTCTCTAGCTGATGGATTCCTGCCCTGACCCATCCCAGGCAATGAAGGGAAACATACCATCAGTCCCTGTTGTTTCTGGGTTCCCAGAATGTACAGGCTGCCGTCAGCTGGGTCAGAGAGAAAGGCCATTCTGTGGAGCAGAGAGGGACATGGGGAAGGCTAGGTGCGTGGCTCTGGTTTCATGAAGGTTCTTTCCCCTACATCTTCTCAACGGGCAAAGCCCATCCTTGTGGGAGGCACCTTGGAACAGCAGGAGACCTTTCCACATCAGTTGAAACTCTTCCTAACTTCTGACATTCTCCCATGTGCTCTGCTCCTCCCCACAAACCTTCACACAACTGTGGCTCCCCCGGTCACTCTTTCCATATGAGGCCTCAGTTCACTTACTCTGTAACATACATTGGTCCCTGGATGATGGGATCTGTAGGGACAAAGACATGGAATCAGAGAATCTCTTTTTGATTCTGTTGTAAAGCATAGCTCAAATTCACCAAGTGTTTACCCTGTGCCAGAAGCAGAGCCTAGCAAGTGGGAAGGCCCTGCAGGCAGTCTCTGCTGTTCCACTTTGCCCAGGTTTGTGGTTTGGAGGCAAAGCCATTGAGGCTCGGAATGCTGAAGTGATTTTTCCAAGTCCACATAGTTGGTAAGTGATGAAACTGCCTATGGACACTGGCTTGCTGGATCCTAGTGTTTGTGGGGTGTGTGTGTGTGTGTGTGTGTGTGTGTGTGTGTGTCATAGTCAGAGACATCTTCCTCAATTGCTCCCCATCCGCCTTTTCTTAGAGACAGAGTCTCCCACTGAACCTGGAGCTCACTGATTTGGCTAGGCTGGCTGGCTAGGAAGTCCTAAGGATCTTTCTATCTCTGCCTTCCCAGGGCTGTGGTCCAGAAAGACACTATTGTGGTTGTTTTGTTTTGTGTGCGGGCTGGCAATTCAAACTCAGGTCCTCATGCTTGCACGGCAAGCACTCTCCCAACTGAGTCAGCTCCCCAGCCCTTTAGGGCTCTTGTTCCTATCTTCGATGCCAAGGTGAATGCCCACTCTGCCACAGAGAGGCCTAAGGAGAGATAGGTGCTTCTTGCTTACCATCCTTCACTGTCCACTTCAAGTCCCCTGTCTGCTTGTTCAGTGCATGGAAACCTCCATCCAAGGTAGACACAAACAGAAGGCTCTCTGGCCTGACGGATTGGACCTAGAACGGGAAACAAAATAATTTCATCTGAGGGTTCCAGGACCACCTTGTCTTTGCCCCCAGGTAACCAGACTTTTCTGTTTGAAGAGACAGAGAGAGGAAGAAAAATGAAGTTGATCTTCTTGGGGGTTGGAGAGCGTTACAGAGCAAGCTGGGGGAGCCAAAGAGACTTTGACTCTCATTTCCTCCCTTTCCCCCACATCTTTCTGTCTTCCAAAGCAGATTAAAGGTGGGAATGTGTTTGTATGCACACACACATGCACACACAGAAGGCAGAAGCCAATTTTGGCTATCTTTTTTCTTTACTTTCTACCTTATCTTTTGAGACAGGCTCGTAGCTGAACCTGGGGTTCATTCTTTCAACCAGACTAGCCAGAAAGCTCCAGGAGTCTGCCTATCACCCCACCCCAACCCCAACCCTTGCCACCCAGCACTGGGGTTACATTCATGCCCACAGTCATAGGCTTTTATGTGAGTGCTGGTGGTTCAAGCTTGGGTCGTTGTGGCTGAGTGGCAAACAAAAGGCCTTCCCTGATCCATACCACCGGCCTCTGGGATGGGAACTATGAGTACCCCCTCCCCATTGCACGGTCAGGAAGATGGAAGCACAGGGCAGTCAGAAATGGCACAAATGGGATGGGGAGTCTCCCCTAGGATGTGGTTTGCTTCTCCTTAGTCAAACGTGGGCCTGTTTTTGGAGGACCCTTTCTGTCTCCCCAGACTGGCTCAGCTGCTTTTGGTGCCAAGCTCTGTAGTCCCCCGATGGCTGCAGGAAGGAGGCCTGGAGCTACCTTACATCTGGCCCCTACTGGGCACGCTTACCAGCTCTGGGCCCTCCTTGAGCAAACAGGGTGAGGCTGAGCTCAGAGCAGGAACCCTAAGATCCGGGTGGCCCAGCCACACCCCTGCAAGGGCCACATCCTGCTGCAGGACCCTCAGGTCTTGGGTTGTAGCCAGTGGTTTTTGCTGGATGGTAGGAGCCTACCATCTATCCCCTCTCTTTTGGGTCTCAGTCTTACCAACTGCAGCTTGACAGAGAGATGGGCCAGAGAAAAGGCTGCCTTCTGATTAGCTGTCCCCAAAAGAATTTCATTTGGTCTTTACCGTGCTTAAAGCATTGCTTTTAATTATCTTTGTGTTGTTGTTTTGTAAGACAAGGTCTCCTGGTGTAGCTCTGCTGCTAGCCATATAGAGCAGGCTGGCTTTGAACTGCTGGCAATTCTCCTGCCTCTGCCTCCAGAGTTTTGGGATTAGAGAAATGTAATATCATGTCCAACATTAACAGCTCTCTCTCTCTCTCTTTTTAAGCCCTAACTTTTTATTTATTTTTTATATTTTTATTTTTTGAGATAGAGTTTCTCTATGTAGTCCTGGATGTCCTGGAACTTGTTACATAAAACAGGCTAACCTCGAACTCAAAGCTATCTGCATGCCTCTTCCTCCCAAGGGCTGGGATTAAAGGCTGAAATTTTTATTTTTAAAACAATTTTATTTTTAAAATTCCTATTTTCTAGGTTTTC
>NW_022196904.1:111244595-111245405 GCF_008632895.1 Mastomys coucha
GAACAAGTGCCCTTAACGCTGAGTCATCTCTCCTGCCCCAGGGCAAGGCTCAGGCCCAGAACTGGGACTAAAATTCAAACGTCTTATCTCGATGCTTGCATTCACTCTTTATTATTTTATTAATTCTTCACATAACATGTGAAGATGTCAGTGTTGTTACCTCCTAAACCCAAAACACTGTTGCTCCAGTCCTTCTGCTGCAGACCACTGTCCACCATATCCTTCAAACTCCTTCTCCTCCTACCGCAGCTACAATCCCATGCATCTTCACCTTCCTTCCCCAAGTTTCAGGGGACGGGTCTTTTCACTTACAGCCCCTCTGGCCTCCCCTAAGATAATAACCATATATATATATATACTCAGATCCTAATGCTTGATATACTCAGATCCTAATGCAAGCATTAGGATCTGAGTTCGGATCCCCAGCACCTATGTAGAAAAAGCAGTGGATCCCTGTTAACCCATCTGGTAATCTGTGAGACACCTTGTGGAGAACTGATCATGGGACACACCTTGACATTGACTTCTAGCCTCTACATGCATGCACAAGCATATGCACATGTCCACATACACACATGAACATGTTTACACATACCGCACAGTACAGACACATAAATGAAAGCCATCTTAGATGTTACATGAGTCCTGGAAGCTTTCGAGTGAGCCAACCTGGTATATGTAATGGTGAAAACAACAGAAAGATCCTCTCTTAAATGAAGCAGAAGGCAAGGTCCCAGCCAATGTCCCAGTTCTGGGCCTGAGCCTTGCCCTGGGGCAGGAGAGATGACTCAGCGTTAAGGGCACTTGTTC
>NW_022196904.1:111246954-111285494 GCF_008632895.1 Mastomys coucha
GAAAACCTAGAAAATAGGAATTTTAAAAATAAAATTGTTTTAAAAATAAAAATTTCAGCCTTTAATCCTAGCCCTTGGGATATTTATTTATTCATTTAATGTATGCAAGTACACTGTCTCTCTCTTCAGACACCAGAAGAGGGCATTGGATCCCCATTACAGATAGTTGTGAGTCACCATGTGGTTGCTGGGAATTGAACTCAGGAGCTCTGGAAGAGCATCCAGTGCTCTTAACTGCTGAGCCATCTCTCCAGCCTGGAGCCATTTTCTTAACTGAAGTTCCCTCCTCTGAGATAATTTTTAGCTTGTGTCAAGTTGATATAAAACTATGAAGCACAATGATCAAAGAGACTCGTATAAAAGAAATTACTTACAGTTTTACAGGGTAGTCCCATGCTCATCATGGTAGAAAGCAAACAGGCATGGTGCTGAAGCAGTAGCTAAGAGCTTTGTATCCTGATTCACAGGCAGCTAGAGGGACTAGGCCTAGCATGGCCTTTTGAACCTCAAAGCCTACCTCCAGTGACATATCTCCTTCAATAAGGCCATACACCCTAGTTCTTCCCAAAGAGTTCCATGAACTAGGAACCAAACATTCAAATATATTTACCTATGGGGAACATTTTCATCCAAACCACCACACTAGGTAAATTATAAAACCAATAGGAGTCTATTTGGAGGCTGGGAGTGAAGTTCAGTGGTAGAGCCCCTGCCTGGTATGCTTAAAGAGGCCATGTGTTAAATCTCCATGACTATAGTAAATGTTCTTAGCAAATCTTGCCTGGTCAGTCGTTCTTTCAAACCTAGATCTATACCCTGAGTTCTTTGATAACTCCAAAGCCAGATATTTTTGTTTCTATTACTTTTTCATCTCTTCCTCTGTTGAATTTGAGAAAGGCTTTTCCCCTACAGGAGAAAAGGAACTGCGGGGGGCGGGGGTGGGGGTGAAAATGTGTTCATCTTTTAACTTTGGTCTCTCCAGGATTACAGGCACAGAGGAGAAACAGAGAGGGGAAGGCGGGATGGTAATATAGGCACTCAGATTCCAGGACAACACAGGAGTGTTGTTTGGGTCTTTTTTTCCTAAATTTTATGACATTTTTAGAATACATATGACTTCATCATCACACATGTGTGAATCATTTACTGCAGTTCACTGTAACTCCCATTCTATGCAAGTCAAATCGACTACATGAGAAATGTTTGTTTGAGACAGGCTGTCACTGTGTAGACCAGACTGGCCTCAAACTCCCTGAGATCCACCTGCCTCTGCCTCCCAAGTGCTTGTGTGTGCACCACCACACCTGGAGAGAAGTACTTCTAATGTTAGCACATTTAACACAACAACACAAATGCTCAGTGTAGTGACTGTAAAGCAGGAGTCTGGCCATATGTAGCTTGACTTAGTTTCTAAGGTGACAAATTGCTTTTGCAATGAAGTTGCAACTCCTGGGGTGTCGAGGGGATGGTCTCTGCTCAGCACAAAGCAACAAACAATGCCAAGGTAGTATTTTTTTAAAGTCTCCCCACTTCCCCCAATGTGGTTGAGTGTTTGCCTGCACCACTAGCATGCAGTACCAGCAGGGGCCAGAAAAGGGTGCAGGATCCCTGGAGCTGAGTTACAGTAAGGCCATGTCAGCATTACTGAGTTACAGCTACCATGTTGGCGATAGGAATGGAGCCTAGGGCGTCTGTAAGGGCAAGCTCTTAACCTCCAAGCCCTCTTTCCAATACCACTGTAAGTGTTCCAATACACGTATGCAATATGTGTCTAAACCAACATAGTGTCTGTTTCCTCATTTCTTCATATTCAGAAGTTTGAGCTCCTTCTTTCCTCATGGTTCTTCATCAAATATGCAGTAGGTTGCTGTAAGCTGTGGTCACCTCATCAGGCTTTGGAACCACAGTGTGCACATTTTCTCCGAAGGTCTCAGGCTGTGAGACAGTCAGGTTATCCCTAGTCACATAGAGTATTGGTTTGATCTGAAAAAAGCAGAGCCTCAGGCATGGATCATGTTCTTGAGACACACGGAGAAGAACTTTCTAGAAGGAAGCAGGAAAGAACTCTCTAGAAGGCCGTGAGGGAGGCTAGTCATGTCACCCCAGCTAAGGATCCCTGAAGCATCAAAGTTGGTTGCACTTTGTGACTGGGGACATGCCTTCTGTGCTCTTATTTTCTCTATTCAGTCTCATGCATGGCTAAACAGCATGGTCCCAACTGACCTGAGACAACTAATTCTCTGAAGAAGTGGACTCCCATGAGCCCTTAGCCTACCTAGAAGGAGCTGGGGCCAGATGCCAGCCAGAAAGAGTCATTCAGGTCTATGATAAGCCTGAGCAATATAAGCCGATTTCAGCAAGGATTCAGGTCAAGTAGATGCCAATGAAGCGATGTGCTGGTTGTTTTATATCACCTTAGGACACAGTTAGAGTCAACTGAGAGGAAGGAACCTCAACTGAGAAAATGCCTCCACCAGGTCTGGCTGTAAGGCATGTTCTTAATTGTGATTGATGGGAGGAGGGCAAGCCATAATGAGCAAGCCAATTAGCAGCATCCTCCATGGCCTCCGACTCAGCTCCTGCCTCCAGGTTCCTGCCCTGCTTGAGTTCTTGTCCCGACTTCCTTCAGTGATGGACTGTTTCCTAGAAGGGTAAGCAGAATAAGTTCTTTCCTCCCCAAGTTGCTTCTGTCATGGGGTTTGATCACAGCAATAGAAACCCTAAAATGAGTGGCATGGAAGAGTAGGATAAAGGCGAACTCGAGGGTTAAAACCAAGCGAACTAAGAACGGCAGGGTCACGGGTGATCTGACATCCATTTGACCTTAGTGCCTTCTTTTCTCCACCTCAGGCCTCTGATGCTGTGGTAATGCTGTTTTCTCACACGGAACAAAGAATATACGTACATTAGCCACAACGAACTAAAAGTAGCAACATTAGAAGAAATACGTGGTTTGGTTTCATTCCTCTTTAACACCATCCACCATACTTTGAGACTGACCCCATCCATCCACCAGGAGCTGCACATGTGACCCAGGCGACCAATAAGAATACTTGTGCCCATTGAGCTCAGTGATTGGTCCAGAGAGAGTAACTCATTTCCCTACCCAGGCCATCAGGAATCGTCACCAGAGTTTTGCTGGATAATCTATCAGAAGAACACCACCCCTTTCAGTGTGAACTGGTTCTGGTTCTGTGGCCTGTCACCCCTCAGGCATCTGAGCTCCCATGCCTGCTTCACCCCACTATAAGGAACCTCTTGTGGAGAACTGGGCTAGACTGTAGGGCCAAGCAGCAGGGCACTTGGTTATGATCCTGGTGAGTTTGGATCTTATTTCTATCAACCGTTTGTCCTCTTGGGGTCGACTGTTTAACTTTCTAGCCTTAGTTTCCTCTTTGGTTAAACCCTTGTGACTGTTCACAGGTTCAGAAAATTATATAAGACAACTTGAAATGACAGTGTCTGTATTTCTCTGTCACCCATCTCCCTGTACTACTAGCACTAGAATTACTGGTGCTTTATGCTATACACCAACTTTTAAATCTGGGGATTTGAACTCAGAGCCTCACACTTACAAGGCAATTGCTGTTACTCACTGAGCCATCTCTTTGCACTATGTGAACTCAGAGAAAGCCTGGGTCAAGCCAGATTGGACTGAATTCCTTCCACTTGACAAAGGAAGCTTAAAATAAAAGTTAAGCTTGTATCCAGTGTATCTTGTAAGCATTTGTAAGAAGTTATAAAGACATGAGTTTAAAGGGCTGGGGTGGCTCTCAGTGGTACTTCTGGAACATGTATGAGGTGCTGGCCTGGACACCATCCCAGCCCTGCCACAAACAAACAAACTATAACAAATGTCATGCCCCTCTCTGTCCCAGAGTATGTATCCTAAAGTGTTCCTAATACTTACCTAGCCAAAGGTCTACACCTTAGATTCAAACAGGTATGGAAAAGAGGGTAGTCAGGTTCCCAGTTGCTGAAGACACAGGAGGTTGTGAGCTGCCTGATATGTGTGTCTGGGTACTGAACTCAAGTCCTCTGGAAGAGTAGCTAATGCCCTTAATCACTGGCCATCTCTCCAGATCCCTGAAAATACATCTCTGCTGAGCATGCTCAGATGTTTTTCTTTCTTTCTCTCTCTCTTTCTTTCCTTCTTTCTTTCTTTCTTTTTTAAATTTTATTGGTTATTTTATTTATTTACATTTCAAATATTACCCCCTTCCTGGTTTCTCCTCTGCAAACCCCCATTCTCATCCTCATCCCCCTGACATTTTTCTTGTCATTCCTAAAATAATACGGTAAAATAGATGTTCACATATCACTTACATTGTATTTTATATTTGGTATTTTAGATAAACTAGAGGTGATTTAAGGTGTGTACGTATAGGCTTTATGCAAGTACTAAGCCATTTTTATTATTAACTTGAGTTCCTGCAGATGTCATTATCCCTGTTGATCTTGGAGTCAGTGTTGTGGACACTGAGGGATGACTGTATATGCTTTTAAAATGGAAATAATGTTAGAATCATAAGTGCGATAAAGAGAACATGCTTAGGAATCAATTTAATCAGGAAGGCACAGGATTTATATGAAGACGATTGTAAACATTTATGAAGGGCTTAAACGACGAACAAGTGGAAAAGATAACATCTGGGTATAGGGCGGCAGCGTAAGCAAAGCCTCAGTTCTCACCAAGTTAGAATAGCAGTATAGTGAAATCCTTAGGAAATTACATTTTTTAGGGCAAAAGATCCCCGGAAACAGTAAACAATTTCTGGGTGTGGTGGTGTATGCCTTTAGTCCTAGCACTTGGGAAGCAAAGTGAGTTTCAGGCAAGACTAGTCTACACAGTGAGTTCCAGATCAGAGGGCTTTGTCTTGTTAGCTACCACAGCATAGGATGAAGCCACAATCTTAATATTATTTTAGCATACAAATGGAGCTAAGACAACTAGATAAACACTTATGCTTGTATAGGAAGTATCCTAAAATGAAGCTCATGTGTTGAAGAATTGTTCCCCACCACCAGAGATTAGGTTCTGAGGGTTTTGCTCTTACAAAGGTATTAACCCATTGATGTATTTGTATTGCATGGTGTTACTGGCAAGTAGTGGAGACTAGGAGGTGGAAGCACTTGGAGGAAGTTGGTCGCTGGAGGTGTGCCCTTGTCCTGCCCCATCTCTTTCTGCTTCTTGGTTGCCAATGAGATGAGTAGCCTTCCTTGACCATGCCCTTCTGACATAACATTCTACTCTGCCACAGGCCTTAAAGCAGTAGAACCAGCTAAGTGTGAATGGGAGCTTCTGATGATGAGCCACTTCTTTCCTCCCTGTCTTAGTATCTTTACCTGTCATTGTGATAAAGCACCCTGACAAAAGGGACTTGGGGGAAGAAAGGGTTTACTCTCGCTCATAGTTCCAATTTATAATCCAGATCGTGAGGAATTTATACTGACAGTAGCTTGAGACAGTTGGTTATATTACACCTATAGTTAAAAAACTGAAAACAAGAACTGCATACGTGCTTGTGCTCAGCTTGCTTTCTCCACTTGTACATTGGTTATTTACCTTCACAGGGAATGATGCCACCCACAGTGGACAAGTCCTCCAATCTCAGTTAATGCAATAGAGATACATTAAACGAGATGAGTTTGAGACTAGCCTGGGTTATATAGGGAGTTTGAAGCCAGCTTGGGCTATATAATGAGAATTTTTCTGCTTATAGAACAAGCAACAGAGATAGAACCAAACAACAGTTATTTTAGAACCAAGAGTATGGGCTTGGCTCAGTTAGGCTCTTGTTTAAGAACTTCACAGGGCAGGGTCTATGGTGTATGCCAGGGCTGCAGTTCTTGAAATGGTTGAGTAGGGAAGAGGCCACGCCCAAACTCCCTCTTGTGGTTGTGGGCAGATTCCATTTCTTGTGGATGGTTAGACTAAGTTCTGCAAGAGCTGTTGGTTGAAGGCCATCCTCTGATCCTTGCCAGTGGTACTTTCTGTTGAGGGGCATCTAGCCCCTTTACATAGCTATACCCATTTTGTTCCATGCCTGCCAGCTATTTCATATCGTTGCTGTAATATGCCTGCCAGTCATTGTCACAGAAAAATAACTTGACTCAGAACAGGGTCATGCTGACCACATATCCTGTTATATTCTGTATGTTGAGGTGTGTTAATCTTAAGAAATTCAACAATTGTAAGTTCCACTTAGGACTAATCAGAATAAAGATCAGTTAGAACTGTTCTGTCTAGCTAGTCAAAATAGCTTGAGTCAGAGCTGACTACCGGGCAGCATTTCCTGAATCTTTATAAATCTGCCCTAAGAAATGTTTAGGATTGTAGCCTCAGCCCCCGAATTCTGTGCTACAGCCCTGATTGATCATTCTTAGGGTGTTTATTCAATAAATCATCCCTGTCTGGCTAAGATCAGTGTTTGTGTGGTTTGTGGGGTGACTCCTGGACTCTAACACTTTCCACAGCAGTTTGTCACCTAGATATTGAATTTATTAGAGGGGGGTAGGGGTGTGTAGTCCAGTTGGTAGCATACTTGCTTAGCATGCATGTAGCCCTGGGGTTCAGTCCCCATAAAATGCGGCATGGTGGTGCATGTTTGTGGACCCCAGTACTAGGGAAGAATGAGCAAAAGGATCAGGAGTTCAAAGTTGCCCTTGGCTCACTACATGGGAGCTAGCATCAAAAAGAAAAACAGGGGGGCTGGTGAGATGGCTCAGCGGGTAAGAGCACCGACTGCTCTTCCGAAGGTTGCGAATTCAAATCCCAGCAACCACATGGTGGCTCACAACCACCCGTAATGAGATCTGATGCCCCCTCTTCTGGTGTGTCTGAAGTCAGCTACAGTGTACTCATGTATACTGATAAATAAATCTTTTAAAAAAAGAAAAACAGAATAGAGCACATAGGAGGGAGGGAGGGAGGAGAGACAAAGAAAAAAGGGAAGAGGAGGAAGAGGAGAAGGGAGAGGAGGAGAACAGAAAGGGTATGAGGGAAGAGAGAGAGGAATATGGAATAGGGTGTGTTGGCTTGCCATTGAGTGCTTGCAGTAGGCTACGGGGAGTCTGCTACAGGAACGAAGAGCAAAGCGAACAGAAAAGAAAGTCAGTGATACAAACATAGAAGATAAAACTGGATGTAGTAGGACATGCATGTCATCACAGCACTTGAGAGGCTGAGGCAGGAGGATTGTACATTAAAACCCTCCCTGGAGACATAGTGAGGTCTGTTTTGTAAAAGGAACTTTTATTTGCCTGAAGCAGTTGTTGTCTTGGAAGCTTCTAGCCTCCGTGTAATCTAACTAGGCCTAGAATGTTTTCAGCTTCTGAGACTTGCTTCTGAATAAGCTCACCCTTTCTAATTATTTCTGAACTCTGGCTGGCTGATTCAACTCAACAGTTCTGGCTCAAACTCCTTTCCAAGCTGACTGATTCAATCTGGCTTCTCTAGGCTTCTCCTGAATTGCTCTGCTTGGCCTCAAACTAACTCTGGCAATCTGTTCTAATTTTCTGGCTCCTTTTCATTCTCTGGCTCATTCTGTCTTTTCTTGTGTCTAGTTTGTTCTCTCTTCAACCTGTCTCTGTGAAACTCTCCTGGTAAAAATGCCTCCTTTTCTCTCATTTTCTTTTCTTTGCCTGCACTGCTCTCTTAAGTAGCTTCCCTTTCCTCTCTCTTCTCGAGAGAGTTGTGCATATACTATTCTGTCAAATCTTTCTCTGATTTGACACTTAGTCTGCGACTCAATTAGACGTCACTTTCAACTAGGGCTGCTTTCTTCTACAAACTGACTTTACCTTCATTGTTTGGGATTAACAGTGTGTTCTAAAAGCATGTCTGTATTTCAGCCAGAGGGATTAAAAGGTGTGTGCTAAGGGCTGAGCTGCTCCAGAATACAGTCCTGGGGTTTACAGTAAGCTCAAATATCCTGCAACACTGTCTAAAAAAACCAACCCAACCAATCAAGTAAGCAAACAACAATAGAAGATACTTTCCTTATGCATCTTTCCAATCTACATAAAATTATGTCCATTGTCCTAGTTTGGTTTCTGTTGCTGTGGTAAACTGTGTGGCCAAAAACTGCCTAGGGAAGAAAGGGCTTATTTGGCTTTACTGGTTATAGGTCATCAAGGGCAGGAAGCTGGAGGCAGGACCACAAGCAGAAGCCATGGAGAAATGCTGCTCACCCGTTTGCTTTCTTTTTCTTTTTCTTTTTCTTTTTTTTTTAAAGATTTATTTATTATTATATGTAAGTACACTGTTTCTGTCTTCAGACACACCAGAAGAGGGCATCAGATCTCATTACAGATGGCTGTGAGCCACCATGTGGTTACTGGGATTTGAACTCAGGACCTTTGGAAGAGCAGTCAGTGCTCTTAACCACTGAGCCATCTCCAGCCCCCTTTTTCTTTTTCTTTTTGGCTTTTTGTTTTATGTATGTGAGTACACTGTTGCTCTCTTCAGACACACCAGAAGAGGGCATCAGATCTCATTACAGATGGTTGTGAGCCACCATGTGGCTGCTGGGAATTGAACTCAGGACCTCTGGAAGAGCAGTCAGTGCTCTTAACCTCTGAGTCATCTCTCCAGCCCTTTTTTGGTTTTTTGAAACAGGGTTTCTCTGTGTAGCTCTGGCTGTCCTGGAACTCACTCTGTAGCCCAGGCTGGCCTCGAACTCAGAAATCCTCCTGCCTCTGCCTCCCAAGTGCTGGGATTAAAGGCATGCGCCACCACTGCCTGGCCTGGTTTGCTTTCTTATACAATCCAGAACCATCAACCCAGAGGTGGTGCCTCCCACTGTGTGCTGGACTCTTTCATCTTAATCATTAATCAAGAAAAAACAGCACCCATATACTTGCCTACAGGCCAGCCAGAGGGAGGAAATTCCTCAGGTAAAGCTCCTGCTTCCCAGGCGTTTCTAGTTTGGGTCAAGTTGATAAAAACGAGCCAGCACATTCACTCAGGCTTCCATGCCCAGCCAGTCCTGCACTAACACCTTCAGAGCGCCTGTCTTCTACATATAAAAACAGTCATTGCTGCAAAAGTATTCTGAGTCCTCCTCTTCCCAGACTTATGTACTTAACAAGTTAACTAACTTCCAGGGGAAGTTTTATTGTCCTCAGTTTACAGATGAACAAATCGTGTTTCAGAGACATTAAGTAATTTACCCACCTTATCAAAGCTAGGGGTGACTAGAGAATCAAACCTAGCTCAGTGATCTTGCCTCATGGGAGGCCTCTAGTGGTAACATGTCGAACTGCAGGCTTATCATTCCTTTTGAAGGAAAAACTTCAGAACTCTCTGCTGCTGTGATTAAGAAAGATTGATTATCCTGGACATGGGGTGGGAAGGAAGAGAGGAGCAGGGTTCAGGGGGTAGAGACCCCGAGGCACGAGGGGGGGCTGTGGGATCATGTTGTATGTTTTCATGCGATGCCTGGGAGTTTTTTTATGTTTATATTTTAGTGGTGCAGTAGATCCTGTGCCTAGAGCCAACTGCCACATTTTCATACATTTTACAAGTGGTTGGTAATTGTGACAATCAGGGCATGGTGGCACATGCCTACAGTCCCAGCCTTCAGGCTCAGGTTCAGGCATCAGAGTTGGAGGCCAGCCTGGGTTCCTTAACAAGACCTTGCCTCAGGAAAAAAAAAAAAGAAGAAGAAGAAGAAGAAGAAGAAGAAGCAAAACAAACAAACAAACAAACAAAAAATTGGTAACTAGCAGAATGTAGTGGCACATGCCTTTAATTCCAACACTCAGGAGGCAGAGGCAGGCAGATCTCTGAGTTCAAGGCCAGACAAATGTACAGAGCAAGTTCCAGGACAGCCAGGTCTACACAGAGAAACTTTGTCCCAAAACAACAATAACAATGCCAGTGACAATAACAATTACTACTACTACTTTTGAAAGACCCCCCAGAACTGGGGAGATCCTTACTCAAGTCTCGGGCTGACGCGACCACCCAATAACTCACGAGAGACCGAACTTGCTGCAATCACATGAGGTTTATTTGGGATAGGCTGGTACCAGAGTCGATCTCGTCACCATGCAGGCCAGAGGAGTTGGACCCCAACACAAGAAGTGAGGGGTATTTAAAGGGAAAAACCAAAACACCGAAAGCTGGGGGGGGGGGAGAGGGTTACCAAGGAAACATAACATGAAAACAGTGGAAAATTTCAGAGGGACCCAACCCAAGGTATTCAGTTAGGGAGGGGAACATATTCATTCTAGGAATGTAATCTTCATCTACTGGTCGATGGGGTGGAGAGGCTCGTAAGCCAGTAGACCTTCATACCTAGTTCTGCCCTCATTGTGGATCAGTCAGGAGGGGTAGATTTCAGGATCCAGAGACCTGAGGCTCTGAGTTTGCCAAGTTCCTGGAACTGGCTACTCCACATTTTTGGCTTATTTCAGAGGTTTTCCATGCCCCCTTCTAGGTAAAAGTTATACATTATACATACATTTCTATTAAATGATCTTATTTTAAATTCTAAGATTCTCCAGCCTTTCACTACTACTACTACCACCAAGTACCTGACCTGTGCCAAAACTGAGTTCTAGAGATAGAATCTGCATAATATTTGGAAGCAAAACTGTAGAGTCAAGGCTAGAAACTTTGCATGCCCCATTCCGAACCCCTCCCCCCATAATTTGTTTGTTTGTTTGTTTGTTTTCGAGACAGGGTTTCTCTGTGTAACCCTGGCTGTTCTGGAACTCACTCTGTAGACCAGGCTAGCCTCAAACTCAGAAATCTGCCTGCCTCTGCCTCCCAAGTACTGGGATTAAATTTAAAGGCATGTGACACCACAGCCCAACCCCCCATAATTTTTTGAAACAAGATCTCACTATGTAGGTCAGGCTGCCTAACTCCCTAAAGTGCTGGGGTTAAATGTGAGCTATCATACTCTTAAGTTCTCAATGAGAAGACCCCCGGATATGTCTTATTCTCCCATCCCCACTTTTTAAAGTCTCTCTGTAGGACTAAATAGCATTGCTACAAGTTTTATATGTGGAAATAGGAAATGGATGATGGTAGGGTAGTGTTTATAAGGAGTTGGCATATTTATGGTAATTATGGACTTGTTCTTACTTAGGCCCTGGGGTTGTCCTGGGCTCATTATAGGCTGGGTCCCTGTTTTTGACAGGCACCATCATAAGCAATAGTTGACATAGTCAAACTCTTAGCCATGTGTCATGGTGTATCCTAAACAGGACGAACGAGCTGACCCCTCAGTGTGTGGATGAGGCAGTCAACAGTCAGGTCTGAAAGTCTGCCTGTAGGCGTCGTGGACCCAGTGATGCAGGACTCTTTGGACATCAGCAAGAGCAGCCCTTATAGCGAGCTTTCCTTGATAAGCTGGTTGATGAGAGGCTACACTTCAAGTTCTGGGTTCCTAGGAGGAAGGGTGGTGGCATGTCGTGTTCTAGGAAACCACTTTCTATCAGTGCAGGCCCTGGGCGAGGCCTTAGGCGTGCCCGGGACTCAAGTTCACAGTTTGGTCTGCATGTTCACTATTTTTTTTAAAATCTTTTTAAAAAAATTTATTTATTATTGTACATAAGTACACTGTTGCTGACTTCAGACTCTCTAGAAGAGGGAGTCATAGCTCATTATGAGTGGTTGTGAGCCACCATGTTGGTTGCTAGGATTTGAACTCATGACCTTTGGAAGAGCAGTCAGTGCTCTTACCCACTGAGTCATCTCGCCAGCCCCAGGTTCACTATTTTTATGTGTATGAAAATTTTGCCTGTACAGAGGGCATCAGATACCTTGGCATTGGAAAGTTATAGATGGTTGTGAGCCAAAAAGTTCCCTAAACAGCTGATCCATCTCCCTGGCTCCTCACATTTTTTGTTTTGCTTTTGTTTTGTTTTTTTGAGGCAGGGTTTCTTTGTGTAGTAGTCCTGGGTGTCCTTGACTTGCTTTGTAGACCAGGCTAGCCTCGAACTCACAGAGATCCAACTGCCTCTGCTTCCTGAGAGCTGTGATTAAAAGTTCCTGACACCACAGCACTTTACAGCTCTGAATGGTTCCTATTTTTTTTTCCTTGAATCTGGTATGCTAGAAATATCTAGAACTACCCTTGACTCATGTGCTCTCTCCTCTTTCTTTCACCACCCCCCCCCCAAGCCCCTATGCAGAGAGGTTCTAAGTAGTTCCTTAGGAAAAGAACCCTTTGGGATTCATCTTATCTGACCTTTACAATTGTGTGTATACTCTGGAGGTCAAGGGTGTAACACCATTTATGCACAGCAGGGGGCAGTAGAGCGTAGCAGATAAATGGTTGTAGCTGTAACTGGGTTTGAAATTTGGTTTCAGCCCTTGATGCCTACGTGAGCACAGGATTTTTCAGAGAGAAAAACATTTTTTAAAATTATGTATCTTCCAATGCATATATAACTATTTTAAAATGTACACATGATTCCTATCCTAATATATATATGTGTATAGTATAGAATGCGGTGTAATGAAATTAAAAGTGAAAAAAAAAGATGAAATTCTCCTTAACATATTTTATTGACAGTCAATTACATATGTTATAAATACACAACCTAGACTGGAGATGTGGCTCAGTGGTTAAGAGCACATACTTAGGTTTGGTTCCTAGCATGGCGGCTCACAACCTCTTGTAACCCTAGTGACTGGGGATCCAGCATCCTTTTCTGGTCTCTGAGAAGGACTCCTGCACACAGGTCATATATATTCACGCAGGCTCACAGAGATACACACTAAAAATTTAATCTTAAAAAAAGACTTATTTCTTTAGTTTTACTTATTGCCTTAGTTATTTTTCTATTGCTGTGATCAACTCCATGACCAGGGAAACTCATGAAAGAAAGCATTTGATTTGGCTTATGGTTTCAGAGGGTTAAAGTCCACAATGACAGAGAAAGGCCATGGTGGCCGGAACAGCTGAAAGCTCTCGTCTTGATCTGTGAGTGGGGAGAGAGTGCACACTGGGAATGGCTGGAGTCTTTTAAAACCTCAACGCTTTCCTCTCAGTGAGGCATATCCTCCATCAAGGCCACACTTCCTAATTTTTCTCAAACAGTTCCACCAGCTGAGGACCAGGTATTCAAACATAGGAGTCTATGGGGATCCATTCTCGTTCAAAGCACCCCATGTACGTCTGTGTGCCTAAATGAGTTTTCTATATTTGCAGGTGCCCACAGAGACCACAGTGCATCAGATTCCCCGGAACCAATGACAGGTGGTTGAGAGGTGCCTGTTGTGTGTGCTGGGAACTGAACCCAGGCATTCTGCTAGAGAGAGCAGTGGGCACACTTAGCCACTGAGCCAGCTCTCCGGTCCCCTAAAATCAAATCTAAAACAGACAAACAACCCTCCCAAACAACAGAGAGAGAGAGAGGGACAGAGACAGAGAGAGACAGAGACAGACAGAGACAGAGAGAGACAGAAAGACAGAGACAGAAACAGACAGAGACAGACAGAGAGAGACAGAGAGAGACAGAGACAGAGACAGAGACAGAGAGAGGGAGACAGAGACAGAGAGAGGGATACAGAAACAGAGAGGGAGACAGAGAGAGACAAAGAGAGACAGAGACAGAGACACAGAGAGACAGAGAGAGAGACAGAGACACAAAGACAGAGAGTGAGCCTGGTATGTTTTGGCATCTTGAACACATTATGCCATTAACATCCATCAGACACAAAGGTTTTTCACACCCCTGCAATCTGCCTACTTACATGTCCCTAAACTGTCACTCACTGGTCAGAGAGTCTGCTTCCTGTCCCTGTGGGCTAATTTGTGTACTTGGGTTTTTTTTGTTTTGTTTTTTTGTTTTTCACATTTTTTTTGGTGTGTGTGTGTGTGTGTGTGTGTGTGTATGTGTGTGCTACCTTGAACATGTGTTGGTCAAGGGACAGCTTTCAGCAGGGGCTGGCTCTCTCCTTCCACCTTGTGGGTTATAGTGATATCGCACATTCTGGGATCAATCGTCATGCCTAGCAGTGAGCGTCCTTACCTGCTGAGCTGTCTCACTGATTCTGCATTTTGTCATTTACATGTAGCATAATTATTTAAAATGTTTTATTGCATTTATGCGTTTACTCTGGTGTGTTTGGAAGTGTGTGGATGTGGGTGGGTAGACATGCACCTGCTACAGCATGCATGTGGAGGCTAAAGGACATCTGGAGTTGAGTCCCTCCACTGCATGAGTTCAGGTGACTGAACTCACACCATCAGGCTTGGCAGCAAGCTCCCTTTTACCTGCTCAGCCATCTCTGTGGCCCCAGAATAGGTTCTTTTGTTGTTGTTGTTCTGTCTTCTTTTTACTCAGCACAATTAGAGTATTTATTTATTTATTTATTTATTTATTTATTTATTATTGTTATATGTAAGTATACTCTAGCTGTCTTCAGACACACCAGAAGAGGGCGTCAGATCTCATCACGGATGGTTGTGAGCCACCATGTGGTTGCTGGGATTTGAACTCTGGAAGAGCCATTGAGCCATCTCTCCAGCCCTAGAGTTTCAATATATTCACAGATGAAACTGAGGGTGAAACACTGGTGAGATTACTTTTAAATAATATTTTGTTTGTAATAGCATGAAACTATCTTTGTTTTTTAATTTTGTTTTTGATTGAATTTAAATTAAAAATTATTTATCCTTTTTTTAATATGTGGGTGCAAGTATGCATGTTTTTATGTGGCAGGTGAATCTTTGTGAATTTAAGACTAGTCTGGCCTGTACAGCCAATTCCAGGTTAGACAGGCCTACATAGTGAGACCCTGTCTCAATTAAATAAATAGATAGATAGATAGATAGATAGATAGATAGATAGATAGATAGATAGATAAAATAATGAGAGAGACAGACAGACAGAGAGACAGAGAGACAGAGAAACAGAGAGAGAGGAGCCAGTACTTCACTAGCTAGACCAGACTAGCTGACCGCTAAGCAACCAGGGACCTGCCTGTTCCTGCCTTCCCTGTCTGTCACTTTGAGACACAGGCACATACATACTGCTGGGCTCAGTTTTGTTTTGGTTTATGTGGATTCCGGTGCCCTCACTTGCTGTGCTGACTCAGCCCTCTCCTCTGCTTGTTATTCATCTTTTTAAAGACAAAGGCCTGTATGTGACACAGGCCAGTCGTGAGTTCTCAGTGCTCTCTTCTTCGGCCTCCTGAGTGCTGGAGTTCCAGGTGCACACCACCATGCCCAGCTTAGAGTTTGTAATGTGTCAGACTCAGTCATATGGAAAAGTATGAAGTGGAAAGGCTCCTACTAAAGGCTACCCCGCATCTGTCTGAGCTGTACTGTGCCTTCCCAGGTCCCCACTTTATCAGAGATATCTTTCATATTCAGTCTGGCATATATGAAAACATAGGTATTTTTTGTGCTCTCTCAGTGTTTAAAGAAAATGTTGACCCCCAAGAGCACACACTGGCCTACAGCTAGCTTTTCTCACTTGGTATATCTTAGAGGTGTTTCCATAAACATCTGTAGAAAGCACTCCCCCCCCCCCCAGCTTCCTCATATTTCATTAACCTAATGGACATTTGGGTGGTTTCCAAGATTTTGCTGGAAAGGACAATGCTACATCAGATGATCTCGCACAGTGATGTCTTACAAGTGGGTAATCATTACAAATTCTTAGAATTCACAGTGCAGGATCCAGGAGAGCACACATTTATCATTTTGTGCCCCTGTGACTCGACAGAATTGAGACAGAGTCACCCACCCACACTGAATGGACAAGACTTCCTGTTTCCCCAGGGTCTCACCAACGGTGTTGATCTGACACTTGGAGCCTTCCCATTTTTGAAAATGAAAAAAATCTTCTTGGTGTAGCTTTAATTTGTATTTCCCTTAATATGATGGATGTTGAACCATGTGCTTTGTTTTTAAATGTTTCCTAGGGCTTATAAGCTAGATGGCTTATAGAGTATAGGAGCTCCCAAGAGGGCCAATGACCTAATTTAATCTTTGGGCTCCACGTGGTAGAAGAGAAAACCAATATGAATTAACCAGCACATACACACTGTGTCACTGTGTCACACAAGCACATGTGCATACACACATGACTGTTAAAAAAAATTATTCCTAAAAAGCCTTGATAAGTCAGGTGATGGTGGTGCATGCCTTAATCCCAGCTCTTGGGAGGCAGAGGCAGGTGGATCTCTATGAGTTCAAGGCCTACCTGGTTCACAGAGACAGTTCCAGGACAACCAAGGATACACAGAGAAACTCTTTTTTTTTTAATTAGATATTTTCTTTATTTACATGTAAATTTCTCCTTTCCCAGTTTCCCCTTCAAAAAACAAACAAACAAACAAAAACAACAAAAACAAACCCCTGTTGCTTCCCCCCTCCCCATGCCTGCCACCCCACCCTCTCCCACTTATACAGAGAAACTCTTGTCTGGAAAAAAAAAACTGTTTTGCTAATAGTGATAACTTCATAAATTATCTAAATTCTCAAGGTGTGAAACCTGCCAAGGGTTACAGATGACATTTTCTTTTTTCCTTCCTTCCTTCCTCCTTCCCTCCCCTTTCTTCCCCTTCTCTCCCCTCCTTCCCTCCTTCCCTCCCTCCCTTTCTTTCTTTTTTTCTTTTCTTTTTTCTTTTTGGTTTTTTAAGTCAGGGTTTCTCTGTGTAGCCCTGGCTGTCCTGGAACTCACTCTGTAGACCAGGCCGGTCTCGAACTCAGAAATCCGCCTGCCTCTGCCTCCCAAGTGCTGGGATTAAAGGCGTGCACCACCACCCAGCTCCTTTCTTTCTTTTTGAGACAGGGTTTCTCTGTGTAGCCCTGGCTGTTCTGGAGCTCACTCTGTAGACCAGGCTGACCTTGAACTCAGGGATCCACCTGCCTCTGCCTCCCAAGTGCTGGGATTAAAGGCCTGTGCTTCCATTGCCCTGCTGCTGATAGAGTTTTCTAGACCTTTCCACCTGGAGGACTCCAAATATTGGATAAACATCATTGGTGAGCCCCTGGGGAAACAGGCAGTCTTGTCTGTCCACTGTGGGTACGTGGGTCGATGACTCTGTCTCACTTTTGTAGAGTCACAGGGGCACAAAATGACAGATGTGTGCTGTGAATGGAGAAGTCATCATTGTCTAATTTCTGTCTCCTGGAGTTACACAGACAGACTACCACCCACAATCATGGATCCAAGTTGCTCAGGTGTGTTGTGTGGCTCTGGGTGGCTTAGGCTGCACTTAGCTGTTTTAATTACTCCGTGAGTTAGGAACCTGATTTCCCATGTGAGTGCAGCCCATTGTTCTGGAGAGAGGGCCATTTCCCTTGGAAAATTTGAGATTTTTGGAATACCCATTTTATTATCTATTGTCTATGGCTTCTGTGCTGCAAGGGCAGAGTTGGGTAAACACAAAATGTGAGGGTTGAAAAGCTGGGGGTGTTTACAAAGAAAGCGTACCAGCTCCTGTTTTACAAACTCAAGTGGTCATTGCTGAAAAGAACCTTTCTTCCCCTTCTCTCCCCTCCCTTTCCTTTCCTTCTTTTCTTTTTCTTCTCTTTCTTTCCTCATTCTTTTTCATCTTTCTCCCATCTTCCCTCTCTTCTCTTCTCCTCTCCCCTTCCCTCCTCTCCTTTCCCTTCCTTTCTCTCTTTTCTCCTCTTCTTCTCTCCTTTCTTTTTGACAGATTCTTGTTATATATAGTTCGTGTGGGTTTGTGAAAAAAAACAAATTTCATTTGTATACACACACACACACACACACACACACACATTTTGAAATAACTAACATTAGTCTGAGTTAGAGGTAGAGACACTGTTTGTAGGGTGGGTTCCCCAGTGGGGCCCTTGCCCCTGCAGACAGAGTAAACACCCACTCATGAAAACTGTGCTGTCACTCCAGTCTCCAGGCACGTGACTAGGCTGCCTTGTCTCCTAGTGGACGCCAGTACTTTTCACCAGGACTGAGAGAACTGGAGAAAGGTCTTCTTAAAATTTTGCTCTAGGCTGAGTGCTGTGGTTGGCCTTGAGTGATTCTCTGGAGGCTCTGTGTCTGGGATCAGTCTTGGAGTGTGTGGGTCACCTACAGGGATCATTTCTAGGGCATAGGAACATCTGTAACCCTGGGGCCAAAATGGTGGAAGGAAGGTGACAGGCAGCTGCTGGAGGCAGAGCCAGGCCCTGAGCACTGGTGTCATATGCTGTACTGGAACCTCCTTGGAGCACAGAGAAGACACACTTGGTGCTCCTTCTCTGTATCTATCAGGTAGAGCTGTGTTCAATACCCTGTTTGGCTTTCAGATGCCTAAGAGAGAATGCTATTCATGCTTCTTTTGAACAAGGTTTTTCTGTGTAGCCCTGGCTGTCCTGGAATTTACTCTGTAGATCAGACTGACCTCGAACTCACTGCCTACCTCTGCCTCCTGAGTGCCAGGCTTTAAAGGTATACACCAACACTGCCAGTCTGGTTTGTCTCAGGTTTTGAGACAGGATCTCATTGTGTGGCTCAGGCTGGCTTCCTGCCTCCCGATTATTAGATCATCAGATATGTGCCACAATACCTGTCTTGGAAGCATGTTTCTGGCTCCTCCCCTATATATACCCCTTCCCTAGACACTCTCTCATCCCCTGGTAGGCCAAATATGCCACATTCATTCTCTTTCAGAATTCTCTACTCATTTGTGTTGTAACTATGTAATAGGCAGGTGCTCTAGTCCCTGGAATGTGAAGGTATGGTACTTCACATGGCCAAAGGGATACTGCAGATGTCAAGGATGTAAGGTTTACAGGACCTGGAGATTAGCATTCTCTTTATGAGTCCAACAGAACCAGTGGATCCTTGTTGAGAGAGGCAGGTCCATTCTAGCTGGGCATGTGATGGAGGAATGGAGTGGGACAATGTGGGTGCTGGCTCTGAAGGTGGAAGAAGGGGCAACGGGCTAAGGAAGGTTAGTAACCTTCCGAAGCTGAAGGAAACATGGAAATAGGTTCTCCTCTAGAGCCAGAAGGAACTCACGCTTGCCAGCTCCTTGACTCCACACCTGTCAGCCCCAGCACAAGGTATGAATTTGTACTGTGAAAAACAGCCACTAATTCTGTAGTGACTGCCTTTTTAATAAAGGATTTTTATTTTTATCTATGTATGTGCATGTATGCCTATGTGAGTGATCGCCTCACGTATTCAGGTACCTGTGGAGGTCAGATGAGGGTGTTGATCTCCTGTAGCTACCTGTGGAAGTCAGATGAGGGTAGCTACCTGTGGAGGTCAGATGAAAGTGTTGATCTCCTGTAGCTACCTGTGGAGGTCAGATGAAGGTGTTGATCTCCTGTATGTACCTGTGGAGGTCGGATGAGGGTGTTGATCTCCTGTAGCTGCCTCTGGAGGTCAGATGAGGGTGTTGATCTCCTGTTGGTACCTGTGGAGGTCGGATGAGGGTGTTGATCTCCTGTAGCTGCCTCTGGAGGTCAGATGAGGGTGTTGATCTCCTGTAGTAACCTGTGGAGGTCAGATGAGGGTGTTGATCTCCTGTAGGTACCTGTGGAGGTCGGATGAGGGTCTTGATCTCCTGTAGCTGCCTCTGGAGGTCAGATGATGGCACTGATCTCCTGAAGCTGGAGTTACAAGTGGATGTAAGCCACCTGTTGTGGGCTCTAGAAACCAGACTCCAGGCTTCTGCAAGAGCAGCACGTGCTCTTAACCTCTGAGCCACTCTCCAATCCCCAGTCAGTGATGACTGGTTAGGGAGAATGTGGAGATGAACGCCCTCTGCAAAGTGACTACTCGTGCATTTCGTTTCTCCTTTTCCTCAAACGACTTCCTGTTTCACTCTGACTGAAAATGGAAGCCCTCAGAGGGGCTTCCAAGCTCATTTCCTCTCCGGAGCTCTCTGATCTGATCTCATCCCAGAACCTTCATCATCCATTCCTTTCAATGTCTCCTGAATTTCTAATATTCCTTATAGACAGCCCGGAGACATCTTTGCACATACACGTCAGAGCCTTTGCCCAGAGTATTTGTTTCCTGCCTGAAATGTTTTTGATAACTGCATGTCTAGATGCCTCAATCTGAGTCTTGGCTCACGTATTTCCTTGCCGAAGCCTGTCCTGACTTCTCTGTGAAAACTGTGCATCTTCCCCAGCCTTTCTCTTTGGTTTATTGTTCCTCCTTCATACTGCTACACAATCTAGCATCCTGTATAAGTGTGTGTGTTGTCTGTGTACCTCTGTCAGAATATAAGCATCATAAAGGGAAGATGGCTATGTGTTTGTTAACTGCAGTGCTCCCAGCTTCTAACACAGGGTCTGGTATATGGTAGATGTTCAGTAAATCTTTGTCAGATGAGTGAATGAATGAATGAACGAATGAATGAATGAATGAACAAACTTAATGGCCAGATCTTCCTCATGACTCTGGGCTCTGAGGCTGTGTCTACTTTGTTTGTTTTCTTTAATCACACTGCCCATAGATGCCTGCTCAAAGTTTGGCTCTCAAGAAAATCAATGTGAGGAATTGAGTTGGGGCACTGCCATTTGAATCCACTAGAGGACAGTTTGTAATTGGCACTCACTGTCCCACCTCCAAGCCTCCTGTGTGTGTGTGTGTGTGTGTGTGTGTGTTTCCCCATTTAGTTCTTCTTTCCCCTGTCTTTTCTTCTTTAACTATAGAAGGTGACCCTACATTGGATTTTAGACTTTCTTTTTTTTTTTTTTTAAAGATTTATTTTATTTATTTTATGTGTATGAGTACACCGTAGCTGTACAGATGGCTGTGACCCATCATGTGTGTGGCTGCTGGGAACCGAACTCAGGACCTCTGCCGGCCTGCTCGCTGTAATTCACTATAGATGTAATTCATTGTAGTTGTCTTCAGACGCACCAGAAGAGGGTGTCAGATCTCATTATGGGTGGCTGTGAGCCACCATGTGGTTGCTGGGATCCAAACTCAGGACCTTCGGAAGAGCAGTCAGTGTTCTTACCTGCTGAACCATCTCGCCAGCCCGGATTTTAGACTTTCTATCAATTGTCACTATATTTAGGACTCTTTTTAATTGAGCCCCTAGCGTCTAGTATTTTTTGAATTTTTTCTTATAGGGGTGCTTACATGTATGTATGTGTGTGTTTTGTGTTCATATGCATGTGGAATGACGGTGCATGTGGGAGCCTAGAGTCTGTCTTACTCAATTGCTTTCTCTTATTGTCTGAGGCAGGATTTCTCCCTGAACCTGGAGCTTACCAATTCAGCTAGGCTGGCCCATCAGCTAACTCTAGGGACCTGCTTATCTCTATCTCCCTTGTGCTGGGACTGCAGATGTGGGCTGGCTCTTGGGATTTTTCAAAGGTCCTTGGGATTCCAGCTCAGGTCCTCAGACTTGTATAGCAAGCACTTTACTGGACCAGCCTTCTCCTCAGCACCCCGTAGTCTGTAAGTACCAAGGGGCTCTAATGTGCATTTCCTTATTCTTGATTTTTTTTTTTCTTTTGCAGGGGTGCATGAGGCAGTTTCTCCTTGATATTAGCTTAGAGGCCAAGCAGCATTGGCAGTCTATGCAAATGAGCTGTCAAAGGAGGTCTGTTGGGAGAAGCTTCTAGAAAAGACCCATCTTGCTATGAGGGTAGCCCTATTATTTTCTTCTGTTGTTGTGAACTATTCTGTAAGAGCCACAAGGAGGAGGGCAAAGTGGCTGCTCATGGAATGAAGGCTTAAAAATAGGATTGAGGGGTGCTTTTTAACCACAGACTTTTTATTGCTTGCACTAATCTCAACTATGTATGTGTGTCATTCTCTCACCCCTACCACACACAGACACAGACACACACAGACACACATACACACACAGACAAACACACACACTCTTCAAAATGTCTTGCTTTGTAACCAAAACTGGCCTTGAACTTGGGGGTATTTCTGTCTGAGTGTCAGCATTGCAGGTGTGTGCCACCATGCCTGCCTGTATTGTTTTTTTATTTTGTGTGTATGGTGGTGGTGGTGGTGTGTGCATATGTGTGCATAGAGGCCAGAGGAAGGTATCAGCACTCTTCCTGTCTCACCCCACTCCTTGGCCCGGAATCCTGCAAAGGTTACAGGTGCACAGGAGACCAGGCCTGACTAGCTATGTGAGCGCTGGCATGTAAACACAGGTCCTTCCTTTCGGTTGCTCAGAGAGCCTTCTTCATCCCTGAGCCATCTCCGCAGCCCCCACTACCCTTCCTTTAACAGTCGTCCATAGCTCCCCTATCTCGCCCTCACACTCCCTGCAGCTTACTGAAGCTCCAAACGGGAGTGACTCTGAGGACTTTAAAGCCATGGCAAGAGGCATCTTTGAGGCAAATTGGGCTCTTCCAAAACTGCCTCTCTTATTTCTTGCATAATCCGGATCACACAGTTCCTGCCTGGTCTCGTGCTCCCCTGCTTGAAAACGAAGGAGCAGTGAGTGTAAACACTGTTTTATAACTGGGTCACTCTGTTGACATCTGTTGTTTAGTCTGCTCAGCATCCTTTCCTCTTCTGCTTTAAAAAAACAAAACAAAACAAAACAAAAACTGTTGCATTCAGGAACTGCCTCTCCCTGACAAGGTGGCTTATGGGTCACAAGATCTATGTCACCTCCACTGCAAGGTGACTGAGGGCACAGCTCTGCTTCAGTGATTCCTGCCGATGAGGTTGATGGGGTTCTTTTTCAGGACGTGTTTGGATGTAAGGGATTTTGATTTAAAGGTTCTCTCAGAGACAGTACGTTTAATCTCTCCAGGGCAACAGTGTTGGGGTGGGGCGTAAAGAGAAGCCATTACCTCAAGAAGGTTCTGTCCTCAAGAATGGGTTGCCTGTTGTTGGGAGTTGGTTTGAAGGTATGCTCATTGTAAAACAGTGTTCTCTCTCTCTCTCTCTGCCCCTCCTTCTCTGCTTCCCTCCCTCTCCTCCTTCTTTCTTTCTCCCTTTCCCTCTCCCTCTTACTAATGTATCCCTTAACCTTCCAGCTTGCCACTTTGTCCTTCTGCCCATGGGACAGCACAGCAAGCAAGAGGGCTCTTACCAAGCCAACACCACACTCCAGGGTGCTCCCCGCCTCTAGAACTGCAGGTTAAATCTATTTCTATTATGTGTAAACTACCCAACTTGTGGTATCCTGTTATAGCACAGCCTCCCACACAGCAGAATTGGGGTTGGGGAGGGGGTGTGGGCTTAGTAATTTCTGGTCCTACTACTTGGGAGGGAGAGGCAGGCGGATTTCTGAGTTCGAGGCCAGCCTGGTCTGCAGAGTGAGTTCCAGGACAGCCAGGGCTATACAGAGAAACCCTGTCCCGAAAAACCAAAAAAAAAAAAAAAAAAAAAAAAAAAAAAAAAAAAAAAAAAAAAAAAAAAAAAAAAAAAAAAAAAAAAAAAAAAAGAAAAAAAAGAAACCCTAGAAGAAAAGAAAAACTTATTCATTTCACTTCCTTCAAAATCTATATACATGTTAAGTTGTTTTCTGTGGGTTTTTTCCCCCCATTTTTCTTTTTTTTTTGATTTTTTTAATGATTTTTTAAAATTATTTTTTAAAATAAGTTCAGTGTTCACATTTATAAAGAATTAAAGCAATTTCAGGAGACCTAGTCTTCTGGGGCAGGAGAATAGAGCTTTGCCCAGCCCCCGTCTAGTCTGACTGATGCTTCAAGTTGCTTGAAAAAGACATAAGCTCGTGGAAGAGGTCTGCTCCTGGCCGGGCCTCCGAGCCTGGGGCTCAGTAAGCTTTGGAGAAAGCAAAGGGGAAGACTACCTTACTGTGAAACTTTTGTTAAAATGTTCACACACGTCAGTGTGTATGTCTGTCAGAACGCGGAGGGGAACAAGAGCTTGGAGACATCGGTCCAAGCTGTGCGTGGGGGAGGCAGCACCCTCACACCAGGCTATCTTTGGACGTGCATGCAGGCTTCACCTCATCCCCACCCTGCCAGCCCCCCAGCCCTTACCCCCATCCCCTACTTCTCACCCCCCCCCAACAATACTGCAGCTGGGAGGAGCCTCCTGCAGGACTGTGGGGACAGAAGCAAGGCTTCCATCGAAGTCTACCCTTGGCAGGGCACTCATTTTGTGTCGTCCCTGCTTCCCTGACACCCTGCCTCCTTCAAAGGACAAAGTGCCCTCAAAGGGAATTTTTTACACACACACACACACACACACACACACACACACACACACATGCGCTCTTAGCTAATTACTTCCAATGTTTTTTAAAAAGTATATTAAAGATGCCTTTTCGTGTAGTATTTAAATATCAGTTATGGGGTTCCAAGGTGGACTTGAACAGATGGCCTTACGTTACCAAAGCGTTTATATCTTAGATGGTTTTGTACCTTTTTGCATACAACCTGAATGTTTGTGCTTCCCCCACAGTGTAAAGTTCGGCACAGGTTTTAGAGAATGGAGTTGAACATGAACTAGGAAGCTGGGCTCTGCCCAAGATGAAAGAGCCAGGACTCCCCCCAAGGACTCACGTCCAAGGACAGAGTTTTAAATTTTCAATAGTCAAATCTAATAATATTTTCTGATTTTTGGTCTGTTTCACATTTAGTAAGTCCCTTTTATACTAACAAAATAGAGCCAATTTCTTCTGTCTTTATATAGTTTCATTTTGCATTTAAATCTCTGTTTATTTTGTTTACAAGATTAGGGACCCAGCTTTATTCTTCCCTATGAAGATAGATGTCCTAAAATGGGAGTTAAAAATAACTCCCATTTTTCCCTACTGCTTTAAAAATATTTATTTTATATGTGTGAGTATTTAGCCTGCATGTACATATAAGTGCCTGCTGCTCATGGAAAGAAGCCACTGGATCCCCTGGAACTGGAGTTACAGATGGTTGTAAACGACCTTATGAGTGCTGTGTATCAAACACAGGTGTTCTGAGCCAGACGGTGGTGGCGCACGCCTTTAATCCCAGCACTTGGGAGGCAGAGGCAGGCGGATCTCTGAGTTCGAGGCCAGCCTGGTCTACAGAGTGAGTTCCAGGACAGCCAGGGCTATACAGAGAAACCCTGTCTCGAAAAACCAAAACAAACAAACAAACAAACAAAACAAAACAAAGCACAGGTGTTCTGGAAGAGTAGCCAGTGCTCTTAACAGCTGAGCCAGCTCTCCAGCCACACGCCTATTTTAAAGTGTTACTTTAAATCACTCGACAAACTCTCATGGACATTTGGATCTGGCTTTTATATCCATTTCTCTTAAAAACATTTATTATTATTTTATGTGTATGGGTATGTGTGTGTGCGTGCACAGCTTGTGTGTCTGTGCATCACATGTGTGCCTGGTCCCTGAGGAGGCCAGAAGAGGTCATTTCATCCTGGAACTAGAATTGCAGAGGGTTGTGAGCCACCACGAGGATGCTGAGAAATAAACCCATGTCTTCTGTAAGAGCAGTTGGTGGGTGCTCTTCACCTCTGGGCCTTCTTGTCTGCTTTTCCTGCCTGTCCCGTAACTATTACAACATAGATGACTAATTTTTTTTCTAGTGTGTTTAAGAATCCATATGAGCTATGTGGAGCACATGTCTTAGGCAGAGGTAGATGGATCTCAGTGTTTGAGGCCAGCCTGGTTTACAGAGTGAGTTCCAGGACAGCCAGGGCTACATTGTAAGGCCCTATCTTGAAAACTAAATAACAGCAATAATAAAAAAGAATATATATGAGAAAATTTATCTTTAGTTCCTTTATTTTCAGAGCTTTTCAAGCTATTATTAAAAAACAACTGTATTGCAATATAATTTAATACTGTATGATTCTCCCACTTAAAATGTTAACAGATATTTATATGTTCACAGATGTGCAACCACCGTGTCCCATTTAGTATATTTCCAGAAGGGATGTTTCTGAAGTGGATGGTGTCTGAAGCAATGACTCACAGCTGGTCAAAGAACAGAATTAAGGGACTGTGGAGTGTCCCTCTGAGGCTCAAGAGACATCGTGACAAATGGACGGGAAGAATATAAGAGGCAGGAGCTGGGAGGGAGCGCTGTGAATCCGTATCTTTTGACATGTCATGGGCAATTTGCTCATGAACCCACTGCAACTGTTGTTACCTCACAAGATTGAACCCCCCTTCCATTTCATCATGCTTGGGCTCACAAGGCCCCACCCTTCACTGAGGGACTATCGACAAGTTAAGGGGTGCTGGGAAAGAGGGTGCCATTTCTTTCAGTGGTGTAGCCACTGCTAAGCTGCCCATGTTCCTACAACTAACCCCCATCTTCACGCTCATGCAAGTAACTAACTAAGCTTGGTGGTCACACACACAGGGAAAGACCTCAAAGCAGGAGGGAACTAGTTGGGAGGAAGACGTTCAGTGTGGCAGAGAAGGGGATGAGAGGTGGTCCTGGGTGCTAAAGAAAGCTGAGGAAGACACGGAGAGGAATGAGAGGGTAAATTTAGGAATACCTAAACTTTGGCATAGGGGTGGCCAAAATTTAGGTATTCGTGCATTAAGCCATCAAAGAATAATTTCAAAAGGTCATTTGGGAAATAAAACTCTTGAAATGAAAAACATTGAAGACCAAAGGGCTGAGACAAATGTCCATGATTTCTTAAGGGTTTTGATTGCTATGGTAAAGAACATGGCCATCAGCAACTTAAGAGATAAAGGGATTATTTCATCTTATTCTTCCAGGCTCCAGTCCATCACTGAAAGAAGTTAGGGGAGGAACTGAAGAAGAGACCATGTAGGAATGGTGCTTACTGGCTTGATCCAAGTCATCATCCAATCTTCATGTACAAACAATGGCCCCACAATAAACAAGCAGATAATAAATGTAAGAAGCATGTAGTGCTTGCCTGTCTGAGCCCGGTTTATCTTATTGATTTTGTTTTTTTTTTTGTTTTTTTTTTTTTTTTTTTTTTTTTTTTTTTTTTGTTTTTTTTTTTTGTTTTTTTGGTTTTTTTGGTTTTTTTGTTTTTTAAAGATTTATTTATTTATTATATGTAAGTACATATAGCTATCTTCAGATGAACCAGAAGAGGGCTTCAGATCTCATTACCGGTGGTTGTGAGCCACCATGTGGTTGCTGGGATTTGAACTCATGACCTTCCAAAGAGCAGTCAGTGCTCTTCCCCACTGAGCCATCTCACCAGCCCGGTTTATCTTATTGAACATAATGATTTCCAGTTTCACCCACTTTCCTGTAAATGCAATGATATCATTTTTCTTACGGCTGAATAAAGTTCCTTTGTATATAGATACACCACATTTTCTTCATCCTCATGTGTTGATGAACACCCAAGCTGGCTCCCATATTGGCTTTTGTGAACAGTGTACCAATCAATATAGACATGCAAGCATCTCTGTGATGAGCTGATTCAAGAATCCTTCAGGGAAAAATACCTAGGAGAGAGTAGAGTTGGGTCACATGGTACTTCTGTTTGTTGTTGAAGAATCTGCTCACTGATTAGTGAACTTATATGTTTCAATTCTTTTGTATGTATACTTAGGAGATGACTGTTAGATCACACGATAGTTTTTACTTACAGAGAAGTCTCAAAGTTGTTGTCCATGATGTCTGCACCATTTTGTCTTCCATGAGCAATGCACGAGGTCTCTGATTTTTCCATCTCCTCACTGAGACTTGTGGTTTTGTTCTCTCTCTCTCTCTCTTTCTCTCTCTCTTCTCTCTCTCTCTCTCTCCCCCTCCCTCTGAAGGTCAGTGATCCTGAGAGTCTCTTTCTCCATTTATCTGGACACTCATACGTATTCTTTGAAGAAATTTCTATTCCAGTTCTCTGTCCATTTTTTAGCTGAGCTGTTTATTGAGCGGTATGAGCGGTAAGAGTTTTATGTTTTCTTATATGTTCTTGAGCATTTGTTTTTCTAACTGGAACTTCATCAACCATGCCTGGTGTGGTGGTTTGAATATGCTTGGCCCATAGGAAGGAGCACCATTAGGAGGTGTGGCCTTATTGGAGGAGGTGTAGCCTTGTTAGATGAAGTGTGTCACCATGTAGCCAGGCTTTGAGGGCTCCTATGCTCAAGCTCTGCCCACTGTGAAATGAAACCTTCCTCCTGCATGTCTGCAGAAGACAGTCTCCTTCTGGCCGACTTTGGATCAAGACATAGAACACTCAGCTCCTTCTAGAGCTGCTTCCTATCATGATGATAATGGATAGAATTTCTGAAACTTTAAGCCAGCCTCAATTAGATGTTGTCCTTTATAAAATTTACCTTGGTCATGGCATCTCTTCATAGCAATGAAACCCTAACAGCTGGCAACTTAAAAAAAAAATTAAAATTGAGGGCTGAAGAGATGGCTCAGTGGTTAAAAGCATTAGCTGCTCTTCTAGAGGACCTGGGTCCAATTCCCAGCACCCACATGGCAGCTCACAGCTGTCTGTCCAGTTCCAGGGAATCTGGCACTCTCACACAGGCAAAACACTAATGCTCATAAATAAATCTTAAACAAAAAATTAAAATTGTATGAATGTGTGTGTAAAGGCACTGTATACATGCAGAATTCAGAGAAATACTTCCAGCAGTTGGTTTTCTTCTTCTACCATGTGCCTCCTGGTGTTCAAACACAGATCTTCAGGCTACACAGACTGCCTTTAACTGTTAAGCTATCTTGTCTGCCAAAGTTAGCAAACTTCAAAATAAAACAAAACAAAACAAAAACTTCAGTTGAAGATGTAGCTCAGTGGTAGAACATTTACACACTCTGATTTCTATTCCCACTAACACACACTTACACATACACACACACACACACACACACACACACACAGAGAGAGAGAGAGAGAGAGAGAGAGAGAGAGAGAGAGAGAGAGAGAGAGAGAGAGAGAGAGGCTTGGGTATGGTTGTTCATATGGGCTTGTCACTGTACTAGAATGACTTACTTGAGCATAGCGTTGGCTCAGAGAGCAAGGCTGGAAACCCCTTTCTTACCCTGCTAGAGGTTACTATTGTGAAGGACCAGGGACTCATTTCTTCCTAGGCTCAGCCTAACTCCCAGCTCTGGCCTTGAGTGTTGCTGGGCTTTATGGGGGCAGGGAGGGTAGCTTTCCACATTCTTTAGTCCTTGGGGGGGGACATCTGAAAAGGAATCTGGTGTCCTTTCTGTCAGTTATTTAGTCTGAAAGTGAAGCAAGCACTTTTTAGATCAATACTTTCAAGTCTCTTTGGAGTTGAGCCTCTGTCTCAGGCTGGAGACTAATAGAATGTTTCTCTCTTCCAAATGGTTATGAACCCTTGTAACAAAATTCCTGCATACTGTCCCTACAAATATGTGTGTATATTCAGATAGGATAATGTTAGGGTAGTTTTAAAACTAGATACCTGTTTGTGACAGTATTGAGGACTGAACCCAGGGTGACAGGCTTTCTGGTAAGCTTTTTTCTATCCCAGAGCTACATTTTCCACACAGCTTTTACCTTACAAAAGAAAATTAAATAAAATCTGTGTGTGTGTGTGTGTTCGAATGAGTGCGAGCTCGTGGGTGCACATGTGAGCACGTGTGGCCATGCTCAGCATTTTTGGGGATGTTAGAAGATCAAATTCAGGCCTTCATTTTTACACAGCAAGTACTCTTAGCAACTAAGCCACCTTTCCAGTCCCTTACTTTTAAATGTTGGAACAGTATCCGAGTTGCCCAGTTTGGCCTTGAGCACATTTTGTAGTACCGGAAGGCCTTACACTTGTAATCTTCCTGCCCCAGCCTAGTGGCTAGGATGAGAGGCCTGCAACACCTGTCTAGGTTGGGTCTGTGGCTTTATGGGAACACGGGAGCACCGAGCTGGGATACTCTGTTGGACTGGTCATGTGATGTCCTGAGCTAGGTAAGACTCTGCAGAGACTTCACCATCGAGGACACACCAGACAAAGCCACCTGATCCTTACCTTCCCAGTCCAGAGCTGAATGACCCTTTTGTCTTGTCTTATCTTTTCTTTTTTTCTTTCTTCCTTTTATATTTTTTTAAGTTTGGAGCTCACTGTTACCCAGGCTGGCCCAGAACTCACTATGTAGCTCAGGACAGCCCTTAACTCTGGATAGTGTTCTCTTGACTCAGCTTTTCATGTGCTAGGGCTATAGGTATGCACCACTTCAAATTAACTAATTGATTTATCTTTGTGGCAGGTTCTCACTGTATATACATGGTTGGGTTGGTTGGAACTGGAAGTATAAAACAGGCTGGCTTTGAACTCACAGAGATCTACCCATCTCTGCCTCTGTCTGCTAGAATTAAAAGTGCTGGATACCACACCCCACTTAAAATTTTGTCCTTTATTCTTTTAAAATTTATTTTTATGTGTATGGGTGTTTTGCCTGCATGTATGTCTGTGTACCACAAGCATACCTAGGTCCCCCAAGGCCAGAATAAGGCATTGGGTCCCTGATATCTAAAGCTACAAACAGTTGTGAGCCATCCTGTCGGTGCTGGGAACTTAGCATAGGTCCTCTGAAAGAGCAGGTGTTCTGTACTGCTAAGTCAGCTCTTCAACCCTAAATCTTTTTCCTTTATTAATGACTCAGAGTGCGGTGTTCCTATATAGCTATAGGAAATAGGGCAGCGTGCTTTTCAGCAGTTCACAAAACACAGGACAGTGAGAGGTCCAGCAAGGACTCATAGAGTGCATAGCAAAGCCAGGGTGCACCAGGGCAGGCCTTGTTACTGTCTTTAGTTGTTTTTTTGTTTTGTTTTGTTTTGTTTTGTTTTGTTTTGTTTTGTTTTTTTCCAGACAGGGTTTCTCTGTGTAGCCCTGGCTGTCCTGGAACTCACTCTGAAGACCAGGCTGGCCTCGAACTTAGAAATCCACCTGCCTCTGCCTCCCAAGTGCTGGGATTAAAGGTGTGTGCAACTACTGCTCGGCTAGTGTTTTTTTAAATATAATTTTAATTAGAATTGATGTCCATTGAAACTTGTGCTGATTTTGAAAATTGTAATATATGATGACTAACAAGTTGTTATTTTAAAAAATTTGAGAAGACAAAAAAGGAAGTGGAAGAAAGAAGTGCTGGGGCAGTCATTTGTAATAAAGAATACTGTAAAACTATTTGTTTGTTCTCTGCAGTATTTTAGATGCAACAAGGATCCAGTTAATCATTATCTATGTTTCTCACAGTAGAGATCAAATAATAACGTAAGTAAAATGCTTTGAAACATATTTAAATTCAATGTATGAAATACTGTTACCATTTGCACCTTGAAGCCTGTCAAGTATGCAAAGGAGTAAAAAAAGACTCTGTTGTTCTGTTGCTACTGCTACGTGAGGCACTGCCTTTTGCATCTGTTTGCCTCTTCCTACATACTGCATCCTGCATAGAGTTTGCCTCAATTCCTCTTTCACTAATCACAGAAACGGAGGAGGGGTCTTTATTATTAATATCATCTTAATATAGATAATAAATGTATCCAAGGTAGAAATGTAAAAGGGCACCCCTGCTTGTGTTCATGTGGGATAGTGAAATGTTAGCAGGAGGCTTTCTAAGTATCAGCACAGTGCCCCATCCTATTCCTGTGGGTACCCTACTGCATCCTATGCCTGTGGGTACCCTATCACATATGTTGTTGTTCAAAACAAACCTAGAGGAGAATCAATCTAGAATTTGGCCTCGGTTCTTTTAAAAATACTTTATTGAATGTCACTAAGTTCCTGTCCACAGTTCAGGTTGTGTTAAATTTGTTCTTATAGGGCCCCTAAAATTGCAAATTCTCCGTGTTGAGTTCTAGCATATTGGTCTGGGGTGTTACATTGACTACTTGATCTAGAAATAGGTTCTTCTAATCCCCGCACTTGGGAGGCAGAGACAGGAGGATTTCTGAGTTCGAGGCCAGCCTGGTCTACAGAGTGAGTTCCAGGACAGCCAGAGCTACACAGAGAAACCTTGTCTCGAAAAAAGAAAGAAAGAGAGAAAGAAAGAAAGAAAGAAAGAAAGAAAGAAAAAAGGAAAGAGAAGGAAAGAAAGAAGGAAGTTCTTCATGATCTGCCTGTGCTTCTTTATTTCTGTCTCAGTGATCCTCTTCAGATGCTTACCTTCTGACAGAATGCTGTGTGGATGTGCCACCTTTGAGGTGACTGCCTAGTATTAAAAGCCAGGTCACAGACTTCAGATTGTCGGTGTTGGACACTGGTCAGAAGCCTAAGAGGTTACACACCTGTTGTTTTCTCAGGCCCATAGGGCACATTGAGAGAGTGAACATGGGTTGTTTGGACACCGTGGCAAATAGCCTCTCGTTCGAGATATCAAAAGGTCTAGGAATTTCCCCTAGCCTACTGCGATGGGTCACAGGGCCTCGGGCTTGTATGGCAGGCGACGCCGTCCCACTCAGCCTCAAAATTAGCCCCAGAACTTCTGATTTCTGAGAGAATCCAGGAGTCTGGATTTTTGGATAAATCTTACACATTTGTTTGTTTTGAGACAAGGTCAAACAAGGAAGCCTAGGTTGACTTAGGACTCATGTAGCTCAGAGTAGCCACCCACTCATGGCTAATTTCCTGCGTCAGCCTCCTCAGTGCTGGTGTCCCAAGGCTTCGTGGATCTTAAGAATTAGTTCAGCCACACGATAATCCTACATAGACAAGACATCGTGGCCTTGTGTAGAATAAGGAGAGAGTAGTTGGGATTCCTGTCTATGCTGTTCCACTAGTGGAGCCTGTACTTCCCAGTCACCATCCCTCCTGCCCAGGGAACCTCTCTCCTCCCTCCCCCGTCTTCCGTTCCCCAGAAGAAAATCTTCATCCCGCCCAGCAGGGCTTAAACTGATTGAGCAGCACTGGCTGAGCGGATCTGGGAGGTCCCGTTGGAGGAGGTGAGTTTGTGTCTAGGGAGTGTTGGGAGAAAACTGGCTCGCACAGGCGTGAGGAAGGCGGGGTTCTGGCATCGCCCAGCCTCTGGCGACCTCAATCTCCGGACTGAAACGACCAGTTGTTCTCAGCCTTCCCCTCTGACCTGCTACCTCGGGCATTGTTTTCTGTTCTCCAGGGTTGTAGGTGGCAGGCGAAAAAAGCCTGGATTCTGGCTGCTCTCCAGACCCGTGACCTTCGGCTCTGGGGCCACTGGGCAGCCGCGCCTTTTGGACGGGTGGAGAAGAAGCTGAGCACGTCTGGTTCCTCTGGCTGCTTGTCTCCTCCTGTGGCTCAGCCATGGGCTCACGGAGCTCTCATGTCGCGCTCATTCCCGACGTGGACCAGATTCGCAGAGAGACCGGCTGTGAGTGTGAGGTGGTGGTAGTGATGGTGGTCTGCGCAGCCCAGGAGTACGTGGGCAGGCACAGGAAGAGGTTTAGTGTAGTGTAGGGGGTCACCAGAATGTAGCGTATTCCAGATCGCAGAGACTTAGAAGGCTTGGAGTCTGAGTCTGGGAATTTGCGCCTCTGGAGCTGGGAAACTGAGACCCCAGTGTCCGGGATCGCAAGGTACTTGAGAGCCAAGTTTGAGGTGGCCCGGGTTGATGGACCAGATTCACTCAGGTGTCCTTGACCTCGGATGCTGAGGACAGATGCAGGGGGCTACATCCTGGGCTCTGGGAACCTCCTGGGTTCTCTAAACTAGTGTTTTCTTGATTTAAGCTCCCTCCAGCCGAGTCGACTCCACACCTGGTCACGCAAGGGTAACGACTCTCTCCCTGTATCCCAACCCTTCAGCTTCTTCCTTATGATTGAAGTCGTGCTGAGGGTAGGGAGATAGATGACCCTGTTGTGTTGAAGGGTAGAGGGGGAGGTTACAGATGAAAATAAGTCCTCTCGTCCCTTGCCCATGCCCCCTGGGCCGGAGTTTCTGCAGCGCACCTCAAGGCACATGGGGTCTGGCAATAAGGACCTGCAAGTCTTCTGCGGACTCATCCCCACCTCCTTCTCTCCGTAGTCTCACAAGCCAGCCTGCTCCGCCTCTATCACCGGTTCCAAACCCTGGACAGGGATGAAAAGGGCTACCTGAGGTGAGCAGAACAGATCTGAGATCTTTGGCCTCGAAAATAAGCCTGGCCCCACCCCCCACTGACACCTCCATCAACCTCCTTTGCCTTCCTGGCTTTGTCTTCCTAGCCGCCTAGACCTCCAGCAGATCGGAGCGCTGGCTGTGAACCCCCTGGGTGACCGCATTATAGACAGCTTCTTCCCCAACGGGTGAAGTCTCCACTGGAGGGGAGATGGACGTGGGTGAGAGGCGAGGCTACAGACGGTGGCAGCCTGGGTGACCATTGACCTTCTCCATCCTTGTCCTTATAGGAGTCAGAGAGTGTATTTTGCAGGCTTTGCCAGGGTCCTGGCTTATTTTCGACCTATAGATGAAGACGATGCCACACTCCGAGACCCCAAGCAACCTGAGCCCCTAAACAGCAGAATGAACAAACTGCGCTGTGAGTGTTTGAGACCTGCCTACTCGAGACCCCCCAGTTTTATCCATATCAGGAGAGACCTGGGAACCTCTTGCTCCCCCTGTAAGCCTGGTGAGGACTTAATGTTAGCTCAGGGAGCCTCACTTCTTTCTCCTCTCTTCTTTCCCAGTTGCATTTCAGCTCTATGATCTGGATCGGGATGGGAAGATCTCCAGGAATGAAATGCTACAGGTCAGAAGACTGTGGGTGCATCAGATGTGATGTGAAGGCAGGATGGTTAAATGGAGGTGTGTGTGTGTGTGTGTGTGTGTGTGTGTGATGACTGGGGTTGCAGATGATTGATTGTGTTTTAGGTAAGACCTGGGATGGGATGGGCTTGGGTTAGTTAGGGCAAGAGGTGGGGAGTAAGTGGGTATGAGATTGGGAATAGAGTTCAGATTCCCAACTTGGACGTAATTCGGCTTCTTGCCAGTATCTGAGATACTTGGTTGTCATTACCGGGAAGAGATCACCCAATTGATGTTTACCAGGAATGGGCCAGCAATACTGCTATACACACCCAAACACCTCGGACAGCCTTCCACATCAAGGAGCTATCTAGGTCCAAATGTCAGTACTGCCAAGACTCTGGGATAGATGATAAAGTTAGGGTGGAGGGTAAGGTGGCGTGGAGTGGAGGACGGATGTCAACTGGGTTGTAAGACTAGACAGTGACACAGTGGCAGGCGTTTACTACAGGCTATAGGGGAAATTGAGTTTGATGGAGAAAAGTGAGTGAGAAAAAATTGGTTATGACTTACGGGGTGAGGTGGGCAAGGCTGAGCCTGGAGGAGCAGCCTCTGTGGCTCTTCTCTATGACTGCCTCTTGGCTCCCCTCCCAGGTTCTCCGCCTCATGGTTGGGGTCCAGGTGACAGATGAGCAGTTGGAGAGCATCACAGACCGAACGGTGCAGGAAGCTGATGAGGATGGGGATGGGGCCGTGTCCTTCCTGGAGTTCACCAAGGTTAGGAGGAGTTGAGTCCCTGGGACAGAAATGCACAGGAAATACAAGTCACTGAGGATGGGAAAGACCTAGAGCATGCTGGGAGGAGCTAGGACTCCAGGGGAGGAGGGGAGATGCATAGGGTTGAGATTCAAGCCTCTTGACTTGACCACACCCATCTCTCCCCAGTCCTTAGAGAAGATGAACATTGAACAAAAAATGAGCATCCGGATCCTGAAGTGACCTCTGCCTGTGTCTTTGACTCCTGTAAATGCCTATGGGCTTGAGATTTATCCTTTGACCCCCTGGAGGCAGGATTCCACAAACCATATTCTACTTTGAAACTTTGTTTAGGGCTAGGAAAGGGAGTTGGAAGAATGTGTGCTGAAGTCTCCTTTGCTCTCAGATTTGTGAATCAGCCAGTGATTTGGTTGCAAGTGGCTGAAAGGCTAACCCAAAGTGTCCTGAGTAAAAAAGTGAAAAGAGTGACACGTGCCTGTGACTAGACAGCCTGGAACTAGTTGCCTTTAGGGACAGCAGGATCCAAGGACAAGCATGGTGTCAGCAGGATTGAGTTTTGTCACCTGGGGTTTTCAACTTGGCTGCCTCCTTGCACTGGGATCATTCCTTGGGGTACAAAGGGCCGACAGCTATCCAGATCACATCCTCTTAGCCCACTAACCCAGAGGAAGAGATACCTTACTCCAGAAATGCCAACCAAGCAGCATCAGTGGCCCAGCTGGGTCTTTTCTCTATCTCCAGGGGAATGGAACATTCAAAAAAGCTATGCCTGTATCATATAATAATTCCAAAACCCTGAAATAAGGCCCGGAGACTTAGCATAGAGTGAGAGGTGGTTGCCTAAAGGAGAATGAAATAATGTTATCAGAAAAGTGTGTGTGTGCGTGTATGTGTGTGTGTGTGTTGGTTGTGTAAAGGCAACATGAATGATACATCTTGTTACTACTTGGTTGATTAAGGGAATCTTGAAATATGGTCTCTTGAATGGGTTTTCCTGATCCCCTGGATGAAAGATAATGTGATGTGGTTGGTAGCTGGTGGGAGGATGGGGTACAGTAATGAACCATACTTACTTTCTTAACATGTATGGTTACTCCAAGCTTTGCAGAATAATTTGTTGTGTTCATGGTAAGAAGTTTGGACCTTGTCAGACTGCAGAAAAGAGTATAAAAGTCACATCGAGGCAGGATAGAAGCACACACACAGACACAAGATATAGAGATAGTGATATATAGCTATATGTATGTACACACACACATACACACATATATATACATATATCAAGCTATGGAATTTTCCTACTTAAAGACTATTGCTTTTATTTAGAGACATTTCAAATAATAATGTTAAAATTGGGGCTAGAGAGATGAATCAACCTTTAGGAGCACTCACTGCCCTTTCAGAGGACCCAGAGTCAGTTTCTAGTAGCCACAATGGATGGCTCAAAACAGCTTGTTTAGGAATCTGATGCCCTTTTCTGGCCTTCACAGGTACTGCAGGTATGTTGTAAATGCAGACAAGTGGTCACAAACATATAAGTAAAAACTTTTAAAAAGTTAAAATAACAACAAAACATGCTTGTGGTGGTTTGAATATGCTGGACCCAGCATGTGGAACTATTAGGACGTGTGGCCTTGTTGGAGTGGGTGTGGCTTTGTTAAAGGGAGTATGTCACTGTGCCAGTGGGCTTTGAGACCCTCCTCCTAGCCACATGGGAGCCAGTCTTCTGTTTGCCTTTGGAACAAGATGTAGAACTCGCAGTTCCTCCTGCGCACGCCTGCCTGGATGCTGCCATGCTCCTGCCTTGATGATAATGGACTAAACCTCTGGACCTGTAAGCCAGCCCCCATTAAATGTTGTCTTTTACAAGAGTTGCCGTGGTCATGGTGTCTGTTCACAGCAATGGAAACCTAAGACAATGCTTAAAGCTTGAGCCTGTGTGACAGTTCATGAGTGGTTACTCTTCCCCCAGATGCTCCCGGGAGACTGTAAACTTTTGCTTATATTTTTACATGCCATACGGTAAATATTTGTCAACTTCCCATGTAATGCTTGGGACTTAAGGTTTTACATGATCAGCTATAACCCTATCCATGTACTTCAGGAGCCACCCTATGATTTCATTTAATATTTTATAAACCTTTTAAGATGTAACTTTTATGCCACCAAAATGGCTGTGTTAAAGACTTACTCATGACTTTCTCAAGATGTGCACACCCACATCTGGGTGTTTCTTATCTTCACCTTGAATGATTCCCAGAACTCTGATACACCCTCCCACCTCCTGCTTAAACCTATGGTTGTTTTGTTTTGTTTTGTTTTGTTTTTAATGTCTTCCAGAGGGGCTGGAACAATCGCTCAGTGGTTAAGGGCACTTGCTTATCTGAGTTCAGTTCTCAACAAGCACACAGTAGCTCACAACAACCTGTAACTTCAGTTTCAGAAGATCCCACGTTCTGGCAGCCTCCACAGGCACAAGGCATGCATGTGATGCATGTATAAACAGGGAGGAAACCACATATACAGATAAAGTAAATAAACCTTTTAAAAAGAAATCTCTCTCAACAAACTCTAATTCTGCTTTACACTGGCTCACTTTAGAATTCTTTTCTGTGGCAAAGCTACTTAAAATGTAGATATTTGAATTTTAAATGAAATTGCTTGTCCTATAAATGAAAAACAAAAATAAAAACAAAATCAAAACAAAACAACAACAACAAAAACCTCAGCCTCAGTTGGGAGGCGGTTTTCCAGAGAAAAGTGGAAGGATACTAGAACTATCTCGGTATTCCCCTGGGGCTGCTAGAGAAGTTGTGGCTGCTCTGAACTTGTTAGAAGAACCTTTCTCCTTATCCTGAAGAGGAGATCCTCAGTCCCCCTGCCTCAACTATCTTAGTGTTGGCTCACAGGCATGCATTGATTATTTAGAGGCAACAGTCTTGCCCACGAGAAAGCCTTATTCTTTGCTTAGACGTCTGAAACCAAACGGTGTGAGGGGGAATCCTGGAGAGCCAGACAGTGGTGCCTGGTAGATGCCCTGCTGACTCTGACCCTGAGGACAATAATTCTGACTTTGCCTCTCAAATAAAAGGAAGCTTGATGCTCTCTTAAGTCCTGGCCAAAGGACACTGATAAAATACCTTGATTTCATTTTATTTTCATGTTTATTTGGTGTATGTGTTAGTTATACAAACACATAAATACAGGCCATAAGAACTTTCCACTTATATTCTCTCCCTCTCTCCCTCTCTCCCTCTCTCCCTCTCTCTCTCCCTCCCTCCCTCCCTCCCTCCCT
>NW_022196904.1:111285561-111300714 GCF_008632895.1 Mastomys coucha
CCCTCTTTTTCTGTCCCCTCTCTCAGTTTTTTCAAGATAGAGTTTCTCTGTGTAGCCCTGGCTGTTCTGGAACTAACTCTGTACACCAGCCTGGCCTCGAACTCACAGAGATCTGCCACCTCTGCCTTCTGAGTGCTGGGATTAAAGGCATGCACCATCACCACCCTGACTTTTCTTATTCTTTAGAGACAGAGTCTCTCTCTGCATCTGTGGCTAGATTAGCAGCCAGCAAGCTTCAGCGATGCTCCTGTCCCTGGCCTTATAAATGATGGTCTTATGGACACACAGGATTACACCTGGACTTTTTTTTTTTCTTACAATGATGCCAGTGACTGGGTCTCATCCTCCCACATTCAGTACTTTGACCTACTCCAGACTCTCTTACTCACTTACTTTATTTATTTATTTAGATCTTTTTGAGACTAGGCCTTTCTTGGTGGTCCAAGTTGGCCTCAAACTCTCAATCCTCTTGCTTCAACTTCCTTAGTATTGAATTATAGGCCTGCATCGATTCTTGTTTGTTTGTTTGTTTTATTTTTTGTTTTTTTTGTTTTTGTTTTTTGAGACAGGGTTTCTCTGTATAGCACATTGGTTCTTGTTAATGATTTATATATGCTTGACCCAGGGAGTGGCACTATTAGAAGGTGTGGCCCTGTTGGAGTAGGTGTGGCCCTGTTGGAGTAGGTGTGGCCTTTTTGGAGTAGGTGTGTCACTGTGAGCATGGGTTTTAAGACCCTTATCCTAGCTGCCTAGAAGTCAGTATTCTGCTAGCAGCCTTCAGAAGAGGATGTAGAACTCTCAGCTCTGCCTGTGTCATGCCTGCCTGGACACTGCCATACTTTTGCCTTGAGGATAGTGGACTGAACCTCTGAACTTGTAAACCAACCCCGATTAAATGTTGTCCTTACAAGAGTTGCTTTGGTCATGGTGTCTGTTCACAGCAGTAAAACCCTAACTAAAACAATTTTTCAGAGGCAACAGTCTTGCTCACAGTAGAGACTGTAAACTTAAGCATGATTTAGTTAAAGTACTTTGAGTTTCACACTCTGCAAGCTGCGTAAGGAAAGAAGAGTTTACTGTGGCTCACAACTTGAGGGCACAGTCCATCGTAGTGGGGGCCTGAGGCAGCTGCTCACACTATACTTGTGTTCAACTTGTTCTCTATTATTTTATTCAGCCCAGAGACCCTGCCCATGGGATGATGTCAACATTCAGGGTGGGCCTTCCCAGTTCAGTTAACCTGATCTAGATAATTACTGATACACATGTCCAGAGGTTTGTTTCCACACTGATTCTAAGTCTCACCAGTCAAGATTAGCCATTTAAGCCTACGAAGCCTATTTGAACCTAAGTCCTTTTATTTACCTGCTGGACCTTGTGTACCTGAGCATGCCTTTGTGGGAGAGGGTCAGTGCCCTGCGGGAATGCTGTGCTGTCTTCCTTCAGTCCTGCTTTATCTCAGCCAAGGCTCTCATTCCCATCTGGAAGGTTGGACTCTGGCCCGGATCAATTAGAACTCCTTCAGCTCTTAACTGGCCTATGAAAGTAGAAATTTATTGGTTTGGAAAACTGGAAGGTAAGTCCAAAGGTGGCCCAGGCAAAGGAGTGTCCTAAAACCTTGACGATATCAGAAATGAGCCTTCTCATTTCTCAGCTCTGACAAGAGCTTGTGCTGGCCTCCTTTCTGAAGCAGCAGTCTCAGTGAATGGAACCCCTCCGTTCCCACTGGTTCTACCCAAAGTCCCAGAACTGAGCCTCACTTGGCTGCCTAGCCACTGTGCTACAGTAAGGGGAACACTTTGATTGGTTAATCCTGGTCTGATGTTCCCTGCAGACTTGAGGACTGCAGTCAATCCTACTTGAACTTTTAAATGCAATTTCTGTGTTAGCTCTTCAAGGCCATGTCACAGAGCTGTTACTAGAAAGGGAAGGTTGCACACCACTTAGGTAAACTCAGTAGAGAACCATATAAGGGTTTTTTATTTGTTTTGTTTTGTTTTCCCCCACAAATACAAGTAGTGACTTAAAAACATTACTACTCTTATCTCATCCTGTCAGCTGTCTCTGATGATAGGCAGACCAAAAGTTACTGAGTGACTCAAAAAAAATATTTTTAGGGTGCAGAGAAGCTCTAATCTCCCACCTCCCAACACGTCGATCTTTGATTCCCAGGTTTGCTGTGTCCCTGGTCCCTAAAAGTGCCTGTTACTCTCAATATCACATACACATAGAACACTGAGAACATGTGTAGATTGGTCATTTTTTTTATTGCCATGATGAAACAATATCAAGAATATCAGTTAAAAGGAGGGAAGACATGCTTTGGTTGACAGTCTCAGATGTTTATATCCATAGCTGCCTGGCCCTGTTGCTTTGGGCCTGTGATAGGCAGAGCATCATGGTAATCAGTGAGTGGTAGAACAAGCCTGCTTACTACATGGAGGCTGGGAAACAGAGGGACAGAAAGAACTGGGGGTGAGATACGCCCTTCTAGGGCGTTATTGCAGTGGCCCACTTCCTTCAACTAGGCTCCACCTCCAAACAATCCATTAAGTTTTGAATTTATCAATGGATCAGTCCATTGACTAGGTCAGAGTTCTGATGATCTAATGTTGTTTCAATGCCTGTATCAGAAGCAGCCACTTTTTCAATATGGGCTGTTGGGGCATCTGTGATCCAGACCATAACAGTGCATCTGAGTGCCTGGACAGGGCAACTGAAGACCCTTTGTGTCCCTCCCTCTATATTGATCCTTGAGGAAAACTCTTGTCGTGGTAGAGCATCCTCTTTAATTGTCATCAGAACTAGAGTTCTGTAGCTACAAGAGAAGCTTGGATGTGCAGTTATCTGTTTTGTTTTTGAGACTGTATCACAGGGCTTTGCCAAAAATGACAAAAGAGGAGGGGAATAATAGCTGTGATGTATATTGTCTTAGTTTGCTTTCTATTGCTAGGATAAATCCCACGACTAAAAGCAATTTGAGGAGGAAAGAGTTTTATCTCATCTAGGAATTCTCAGGTCACATTCCATCACTGAGGGAAGTCAAGACAGGAACTGAAGCAGAGACCACAGAGAAACACTGCTTACTAGCTTCTCAATACTCTTATGTTCATCTACCTTTCTTTCTTTCTTTCTTTCTTTCTTTCTTTCTTTCTTTCTTTCTTTCTTTCTTTCTTTCTTTCTTTCTTTCTCTCCTGAGACAGGGTTTCTCTGTATAGCTCTGGCTGTCCTGGAACTCACTCTGTAGACCAGGCAGGCCTCGAACTCATAAATCTTCCTGCCTCAACCTCCCAAGTGCTGGGATTAAAGGCATGCCCCGCCACCACCCGGCCTCATCTATCTTTCTTATACCTCCCAAGAACACATGTTCAGAAGTACTACCATTCATTGTGGAATGGGCCCTCCCATATCAATCACTCATCAATAATGAATTAGAATCTCTTTTCCCAGAGGACTCTAATTCATGTCAAATCGATGAAAAACTAATCAGCAAATATATTATTTTAGTTTCTTATAAAATATTTATTTTACTTTTATTAATATGTGTCTCTGTGTGTATGCTCGTATGTTTGTGTGTGCACACATGTGCACATGCATGTGAGTGTATGAACCTGAGGAGGCCAGAAGAATACGTCAGATCCCTAGGAGCTGAAGTTACAGGCACCTGATACGATAGTCATGTGATGTGGGTGCTGGGAACTGAACTCAGGTCCTTGGCAAGAGCATCAAGTGCTCTTCATTGATGAGATTTCTCTAGGCTTTGCTAAGTGCAGCAACAGCCAAACCCTCCAAACATTCCCAACTCTCAATGGCTCATGCTGTAAATTTCTTTCTTGTGGAAGCTCTGTGCTGTTATTATTCGTGGACGGCTGTAACTCTGCTCCCTGTATTCCTGTCTTTGGGGCAGCCTCAGCACACCACCTTACAGCAAAGGTTAGGAACAGAAGAGCCTCAGGAAACACAGGCTTTTTAGGTTATGTTTGGTTAGACAGGACCCCTACCTAGTTGGTGAAAACTTAGACTAAAGCAGCCACAGTTTTGTTACTTCTTGAGGAATTGTGGATTTGACAACCATCTTAGCTTCTGTTTTGTTGCTGTAAGGAGACACAATGACCAAGTCAATTTATAAGAGAAAGCATGTAATTGGAGGCTTGCTAACACAATCAGAGGGTAAGTGCATGACCATCATGGCAGGGACGGCAACAGGTGGGCAGGTACAGCTCTGGAACAGTAGCTGAAAGCTTACATCTGATCTACAGTAGGAGACAGAGAGAGTGAGAGACTGCTCCTGGCATGGACATTTGAAACCTCAGAGTCCAGCCTCAGAGACACATCCCCTCCAAGAAAGCCACACCCTCTAATCCTTCCTAAACAGTTTACCTACTGGGAAACCAAACACTCAACTATATGAGCCTTTGGGGGGCCATCCTCATTCAAACCATCTAAGGCAGGGCACAGCAAGTCTCTGCTTCATGGGGCATTGACTGGGTTTGATGTACTATTCAGCTGGCAAATAGGCTATCTTGGAGAGTCTACAGCATGTGGGGCATGACCTCTCAGGGGCGTGTGTGCATGTTTCAAAAGAACCTTTCACAGGGGTTCCTAAGAACACTGGAAAACCCTAACCCTAACCCTAACCCCAACCCTAACCCTAACCCCAACCCTAACCCTAACCCTAAACCCAACCCTAAACCTAATCCTAACCCAAGATTCTTCATTTTACATAAGAGTTAGATCCTAGTGGTCTCTGGTAGTCTGTGGGGATCCTGTGATCTGGGCATAACAGTATAACAGTGTATATGCACACCTGTGTGTGTGTGTGTGTATGTGTATGTGAGAAAGAGAGAGAGAGAGAGAGAGAGAGAGAGAGAGAGAGAGAGAGAGAGAGAGAGAGAGAGAGAGAGAGAGAGAGAAAGAGAGCATGTGGAGGTCAGAAGACAACTCTCTTACTTTGTCAGCAACATTTTTTGTTGCTGTAATAAAGCATTGTGACCAAAAGTAACTTGGAGCAGAAAGGGTTTATTCGGCTTGCATGTCCTGATTATCATGGAGGGAAGTCAAGCCAAGAACTCAACTAGGGCAGGAACCTGGAGGCAGGAACTGAAACAGACAACAGAGAAATACTACTTAGCTGGCTTGCTCTTTGTGATTTGCGCAGTTTGTTTTTCTATACAACCCAGCATCACCTGCCCAGAAGTGGTACCACCTACAGAGTGGGCAAGATTCACTCACAGCCATCATTAATCAAGAAAATGCTGGCAGACTTGCCTACAGACCAATCCCATGGAGGTGTTTTCTCAGTTGAGGTTACTTCTTCCCAGATGACCCAACCTTGTATCTCATTGACAGAAAAATGAACCAGAATGACAACTTTGAATATTATCCTTTAGGAGATAGATACCCATCTATTTTTTTTTTTTTTTTTAATGAGACAAGGTCTCTTCCTGTCCTAGGACTCACCAAGTAGGCTAGGTCTGCTGGCCAGGGAACTGGCTCTTTCTGCGTCCCTAACAGTGAGATTACAAGACTGTGCCACCATGCCTGGCTTTCTGGGAGCTAGCTCAGGTCCTCGTGCTTGTCAGGCAAGCACTCTACTGACTGAGAAATAACTTTATAATCATAAAAAGGCAAGTAAAAATGAAACAGAAAGGAAGATGTGTTTCAATTTAACTGTAGCTTTGCCCAGAACTTCCATTCCCAGCCCTCATTACTGTCAAGTATTCTGTATTGGGCAGCGAGTCTCTGACATAATAAATAATAAATTAAAGTGAATGTTAAAGTAGGTCTTTGGCACTTACAAATTGGTTTGATAAAATGAGATCCTGTGGGCGTCCCATTAAAACAGCAATTGGCTCAATGTAAATTGAAATAGGGCCTTGAGCATGAAACCTAAGCCATAGCAGGTGACTACCCCCACGTTTTCTCCATTTGACAGTTCTATTTCACTTACCCTCAAGCCTGGGAAAAATTGAAGGCATCTTCTAACTCACTGCTATAACCTTCGCTCAATGTTCCCATCCATCAAGGCCCCTAAACCCAACATAAATAAACCCACTAATCCTTTTCAGCGAACAAGTGGGAAGCGTTTGTTTTAAAGATGGCCTGACAGAGTCTGTCTAGCTCTTGTTCTAGCAGATTCTCAGCCACTCACCTTGGAAGGGATACAATATTCCTTTTTAGGCCACCTGTGAGGGACTGCCACAGCTTTCTCAGAACACACCGGCTTTGAGGAACCCTGGAGCACTGTGGACCTTCCTCAGGAGTACAAGCTTGACTTCATGTCATATCCTCTCCCAAGGAGACTCTCTTGACCCATTCACATGACCCACTCACTTAGTGCAAGTTCATCTTTTTAGGACTTTGGGTGGCAACGTATGTTACAAAGTTTACTTACGAATCAAAGCCATCAGGCATTTCTAGTATTTTAAAAGAATCCCTCCTTAGAGAATTTGTACACCTCTTCTCACACCTTCGTGAGTCTCAGAACCATGTATGGTGGATGTTAGGCAGGTCAAGATTTGGGATGCAAAATCTGCCCTCTCAACCTCCTGTTGAACACCACCAAGGTGGCGAAGGATGGGTCATACACAGGCTCTCCTGGAAGAAGAGGCTGTTGTCACAGGCCCCAAGTCCCTGATCCTCCACTCTCAGCTGCCCGCTGTGGTCTTGGTTATGGAGAGAGCATGCTGCTAACACCCTGATTACTATGTCGCTTAGTATTTCAGGTCACAATGACCAAGTACCTGACAGAATTAACTTAGAGGGGAAAGATTGGTTTTGGCTCATGGTTTCAGAAGGTCTCATTGTATCAAGGTGGGGAGGACATTGTGGTGGCTCCTTCTAATCATGGTGGTTTAGGAAGCATAGCCCGGAAGTAGTGGCTGTATTAGAACCTCCAAAGGCTCACATCTAGCGACTGGCTTCTATCAGTCAGGCCTGACCCCATTAAGTCTTCACAGCTCCCTATAATAGTGCCACCAGCTGGGGAGGAGGTATTCAAAACACGAGCCTGCGAGGGAAATTTTAGATTCAAACTAAGAGTTGTCAAAGTCTCCAAGTTAGAATCAGAAGCGGGGTTCTGCCTTCAGGAGGGGGAAGGTTCCTTTATGCCCAGAAACCAGGATGCTGGAGGAATTCACCTCTCTCCCAGAACCCTCGGCTACCTGGAAACCCCCTTGGGTGAGCCGAGTGAACAGTGAAGGAGGAGGGAACAGAGACTGTGAAAGGCACTGCTGACCCCTACACCAGGGAGCGCTACAGTGCACTGCCGCCCCCCTCACTCAGCCGGGAGAAACCTGTGTTAGATAACTACTTTGCCCATTGATGAGATATAATACCGGCAAATACAACTTACGTAGGAAAGAGATTGTTTTATCTTATAGGTTACAGTCTATAATTGCGGGAGGCTGGGGCAGGAGCAGTAACCTGGAGCAGACCCACAGAGGAATATTGCTGACTGGCTTGATCCTCCTGGCTCACTCAGCTTGCTTTCTTTTTTAACCCAGGACTGCCTGCTTAGGCGTGAGTGGCACCACCCATAATAGTCTAGCCATTGTAATTAATTAGCAATTTAGAAATGTCTTAGTGGCATGGCCATAGGCAAACTTGATTGCCATAATCCTTAATTTTTTTTTTTTTTTTTGAGACAGGGTTTCTCTGTGTAGCCTTGGCTGTCCTGGAACTCACTCTGTAGACCAGGCTGTCCTCAAACTTAGAAATCCACCTGCCTCTGCCTCCCAAGTGCTGGGATTAAAGGCGTGTGCCACCACTGCCTGGCCCCCTTAATTTTTTTTTACATGTGGGTGTTTTGCCTGCCTGCAAGTCTCTGCACCACAAGCATGCGTAGTGCCCGTGGAAACCAGAAAGAGGGCTTCCGATCCCTTAGTGCTAGAGTTACAGATGGTTATGATGTGGGTGCTGGGAATTGAACTTGGGTCCTCTGGAAGAGCAGAAGTGCTCTTAACCACTGTGCCATCTCTGTAGCCTCCATAGTCTCTCTTCAGAAAAAAAAAAAACAAAACAAAAAAACAAAGTAGAAGTAAGACCAAGCTAAACCCAAATGGAGGTTTATTTATGTCTCATATAAAAGTTGATATCTCTGTTGTGGATGTCTGTTAGCCTGCCAGGCTCCTCCCACATTGTTGCTCTGCCATTCTGAGGAAGCCTCTCTTTTTCATGTGGTCTGAGATTACACAGAGCTTCATCTACAATCCAGCCAGTGGCAAGGGAGGAAAGGCCGAAAGGAAGGGAACGCACTTCCCACTGAGGTGTGCACTGCTTGGATGTTGCTTACGTCACTTGCCCTCAGGATGACTAGAATTTAGCTGACTTGGTGCATGAGGAGATGGGAAGTGAGATCTTTTCTGAAAGCCCTGTGTTTTAGGAGAATGGACTTAGCCAACTCTCTACGGTTGGTCAGTGTAGTTAAAATGCACTCATCGAGAGAATTACTTCTGCTAGTCACCTGTAATTGGCTCCCCTGGAAGCCTCTTGACTTTTTCTCTAGCCCTGTAATAATGGCATTGCCTTAAAATGACCTTTTCTTGATGACCTTTACCAAGAGCTTGTTTTCTTAAGAGCAGAGTCCATAAGGACCTTTCTGAGACTGGCAGTTGCCTGGTGCCCAGTATCCAATAGACTTATATTAAAGGAATTGAATGGTAAGCTTGTACATACTCTGGACATAATATACATGTAAACTTTTGTTTTAAGTGATTACCAAAGTTTTTCTAATAGCTTCATTTCTCTAAAATTATCATTTAAAATGTTATGTGGCCGGGCAGTGGTGGCACACGCCTTTAATCCCAGCACTTGGGAGGCAGAGGCAGGTGGATTTCTGAGTTCAAGGTCAGCCTGGTCTACAGAGTGAGTTCCAGGACAGTCAGGGCTATACAGAGCAACCCTGTCTCGAACCCCCCCCCAAAAGTTATGTGTTATGTATATATATATATATATATATATTTCTAACTTTAACTAATGACAAGATGGCTACTTTTCATGGGGCTAAATCCTCAGTAAGTATTACTTCTTTTATGGTGTGTGTGTGTGTGTGTGTGTGTGTGTGTGTGTGTGTGTGTGTGCATTTGGAGGTCCCTGAATCTGGAATTCACTGGCTTGCTCAACAGGCTGGCCAGCAAGCCAGGAGGTTGGTTGGCCAGGGATCCTGCTGTCCTGGGTTTTGGGGACTGAACTCAATTCATGCTTATGTGACAAACACTTTCCTGACTGAGCCATTTCCCATCCCTCTTAATGTTTACATTTAAAGTGGGCTGGGTGCTTGCATTAGCTTCATGCTGTGAACGTGAAGTAATACTCTCAAGGTCATGCAGCAAGGTCAGTCCTGACGCTGGGCTTACTCTAAATAGTTTAGTCCTTTTGTTTGGGAAATTACTGGTTTTCAAATCAATCACATACATGTTTTTTAATTAAACATTTCCCCAATTTTATATTTTAATTTCTGTAACTGTGCTTTCATGCATTCTAATTTAATATTTAAGAGGTGAGTGTGTCACTTCCTAGCACAAAAGTAATTCACAAAAGATGTTTAATTTCATTGCAGACTATCAACTTCTCATTGAAAACTCTACCAATCTCCTACCTGACACTGAATGATATTTTTAGACTCAGTTTTGAATGAATGATTAATTAATTATTAATATTCATGAATACTCTGGCATGCCAGGTACTGAGGGAAAAGAAATAAGCAAGAAATAATCCTACTGCTATTGGCTTATATTCCAGAGAGGTAGAGAACAGATATGCAGAAAGAGACCAAATCAAGCAGTGTCATGAACACAGGGAGACAAGGCAGTTTGGCAATGTGCATGATATTTGTATTTCTTTGTGGACTTCATAGATGTGTACAATGTATTTGATCACACCCTCTCCATTCCCTTCCTCCAACTCTCCTGAACCCTAATATGTCACCCTCCCAGCCTCATGCCCTCCTCCTTATCCTATCTCACCAAGTTCATTGGTTCTACCTATATGCTCATAGATGTGGGGTCATCTGTTGGAGCATGGGTAACCACCCAGGGGCTACAATCCTTAAGACAATGAACAGCCTTCTCTGTGTAGCCATCAGCTACCAATAGCTCCTCAGGGGTGGGGCCTCCAGAAGCAGGCCACTGTTAAAGAGAAATTGAGGGAAAGAGTGTCTTAAACTTGATCCTTCTAGCTTTGGGTATATGAGTGTATAAAATAGGTATACAAATAGAACATTTGCTGATAAATAATCGTAAATAAATGTATTTTTTTTAAAGATTTATTTATTTATTTATTTATTTATTTATTTTATGTGTATGAGTACACTGTAGCTGTACAGATGGCCGTGAGCCATCATGTGGCTGCTGGAAATTGAACTCAGGACGGTCCCGCTCGCTCTGGCGTAATACACTGTAGCTGTCTTCAGACGCACCAGAAGAGGGCGCCAGATCTCATTATGGGTGGTTGTGGGCCACCATGTGGTTGCTGGGATCTGAACTCAGGACCTTCGGAAGAGCAGTGAGTGCTCTTACCCACTGAGCCATCTCTCCAGCCCATAAATGTATTTTTAAATGATGCTTTGATGAATATGTAACCTCACCATTCATTAAAATGAAAACAAAATTTCATAATAATGCAATTATCTAATACAGTAAAGTCCAATGATACACCAATTTTATACTTACATAGTAAGAGAAGATGGTAGAAAACCAAGAAAAGTTTTTGTTTATATAGCAAACCAATGTGTTCCTACAAGAACAGGAAACTTTGTATGTATAGTAGGCACACTAAAATTCACAGCACAGGACTGGGGAGATAGCTCAGTGAGGAAGAGTGCCTGCTGTGTGTGTCCCAGATAGGTTTTTTTCCCCCCATCATTATCTTCATTATTCTTTTTTTTATTAGATATTTTCTTTATTTACATGTCATATGATTTCTCCTTTCCCAGTTTCCCCTTCCCCCCAAAAAACCCAAAAACCAACAACAAGAACAAACCCCTGTTCCGTCCCCCCTCTCCCTGCTCACTACCCCACCCTCTCCTGCTTACTGGCCCTGGTATTCCCTTACACTGGGGCACAGAACCTTCACAGGTTCTCTGAGAGAACCAAGGGCCAAGGGCCCTTCTCCCATTGATGACCGACTTGGCCATCCTCAACTATACACATGCTGCCAGAGCCATCAGTCCCATCATGTGTACTCCTTGGTTGGTGGTTTAGTTCCTGGGAGCTCTGAGGGTACTAGTTAGTTCATATTGTTGTTCGTCTTAAGGGGCTGCAAACCCTTCAGCTCTTTTGGTCCTTTCTCTAACTCCTTCATTGGGGACCCTGTACTCAGTTCAATGGATGGCTATGAGCCTCTACTTCTGTATTAGTCGGGGACTGTCAGAGCCTCTCAGGAGACAGCTATATCAGGCTGGAGTGCCCTTCCTTCAGTCTCTGCTCCATAGTTAGTCTCTGCAACTCCTTCAATGGGTATTTTGTTCCCCCTTTTAAGAAGGAATGAAGTGTCCACATTTTGGTCTTCCTCCTTCTTGAGTTTCTTGTGGTTTGTGGATTGTACTTCGAGTATTCCGAACTTCTTGGCTAATAACCACTTATCAGAGAGTGCATACTGTGTTTGTTCTTTTGTGATTGGGTTACCTCACTCAGGATGATATTCTCCAGATCAATCCATTTCCCTAAGAATTTCGTAAATTCATTGTTTTTAATAGCTGAGTAGTACTCCATCGTGTAGATGTACCACAATTTCTGTATCCACTCCTCTGTTGAGGGACATCTGGGTTATTTCCAGTTCCAGATAGGTTTTCTTTTTTATCAACTTGACATGAGCTTGGGACATCTGGAAAGAGGAAACTTTTTTTTTTTTTTTTTTTTTTTTTTTTTTTTTTTTTTTTTTGGTTTTTTGAGACAGGGTTTCTCTGTGTAGTCCTGGCTGACCTGGAACTCACTCTGTAGACCAGGCTGGCCTCGAACTCAGAAATCTGCCTGCCTCTGCCTCCCAAGTGCTGGGATTAAAGGTGTGCGCCACCAATGCCCAAGAGGAATCTTTTAACTGATTAACTTATTTTTTTTTTCAGAGATAGCGTCTCACTATGTAGCTCTGGCTCTCCTGGCATTTATTACATAGAGCAGGATGGCCTCCAACTTAAAGAGATCCATAAGACTTCAGTTGAGATGCTTCCATTGGATTGGCCTGAAGGCAAGTCTGTAGAGCATTTTCTTGATTAGTGACTAATGGCAGAGGGTCCAGTCCATACAGGTGGTTCTGTTCCTGGGCAGGTAGTCCTGGCCTATATAAGAAAGTGAGCTGAGAGAACCATGAAGCAGGAGGCAGCTGCCTTCAGGTTCTTGCTTCGAGTTCCTGTCCTGACTTCCCTCATGGTGGACTGTGCTGGGGGCATGTAAGCCAAATACACCATTTTCTTCTCAGTAACTTATGGCCATATTGTTTTACCAGAGCAATTCAAAGCAAAGCTAAGACATCATGCAAGTGTGTACCAATCCAGGGCATGGTCATGGGCACCAGTAACCATGGCATTGTGTGAAGCAGAGGCAGGAGATCACTGGGGCTTACTGGCTGCTGGCCTGGCCCCAGGTTCTGTGAGAGACCCTGTTTCAAGGGAATAAACAGAGAGTAATAAAGCAGGGCACCAACATCCTTTTTTGGCATCTTCATCTATGCACAAAATTGTGCACCTGCACACCTACCCCAACATACACATTCTCTCTCTCTCTCTCTCTCTCTCTCTCTCTCTCTCTCTCTCTCTCTCCATACACACACACACACACACACACACACACACACACACACACAGAGAGAGAGAGAGAGAGAGAGAGAGAGAGAGAGAGAGAGAGAAAGAGAGAGAGAGAGACTAAGATAAATGATGGTCAACGGTCTCAAGCCTGAGTGCAGTGTTTCTGGTGGCATTCATTAATACCGAGTGCTGCAGTGACCATGGACAGTACAAAGCATACATGTGGGCTTAGAATCAAGGCTGCCTTGAAATTGCTGATTAGCCATGGCACATACTGCCAGAAAACACCAAAGATCCATTATACTTTTAATGTAGAACTGATTTTTGGTTGTGCCTTCAGAAATACTTCATTGTTGCCAAGTTTGCCATCCCACATAGATCTAAATGATAAGGTGGTCAGAGACATGAATCTGAGTGGGTGGGCCTGAAGACTAAGAGTGAAACTTTTCTGGAAGGTCTAGAGGAAGAGCCTTCTAGCCAGATGGAACAACATGGGCAAAGGTCCCGAGGTGGTACCAACAAGTATTTGGTAAAGAAAAGTATTTTGTATAAGGAAAGACAGTTGAGAGATACATTGGAGAGCGATGCCATACTACAGAGGCAGAATAAGGGGTTTTGATTTTATTCTAAAAGAAGCAGAGACTGGGATTAAGTTGGGAGAACATAATCTCTCTTGAATGTTTGAAAGTTATGTTAGCTGCCGTGTAGAGAATAGATGAGGAAGTAGGGTTGGACAATCCCTCAATGAGTTAAGTGTGGAATTATCATATGATGTAACAATTCCATTCAGGTTTTTACATACCACAAAGAACTGAAAACAGGTGTCAAATCAAAAATGTATGTATGTGTAGTCACTCTAGCGTTCATTGCTTGCAGTGCTCAAAAGTTAGAAGTAATTACAATGTCCACCGTCACACAAACAGGTAACAAGTGTGGTACTTCTAAACAATGGACTATTATTTAGCCATACAAAAGGGTAAAAATACTGTTCTACAACACAGCTGGGCCTTTGCCACATGTGCTAAATGGAAGAAAACAGGCATGAAGAAGACTCATGATTTCATGTATATGCAGTGTCTAAAACATTAATAAATCAACGGTGACCAAAAGCTGATTGGTGGTTGGGGTGAGAAGAAGCAGTAAGCAGGTAGAGGCCCCTGCAGTGTTTTATGTGGGGAGGGCGATACGATGATGTTCTGAAAGGCACAGGCACACTTTGGAGGCAGAGTCAAGAAAGAAGAGTCATAGTTGGAACATGTGGTGAGAGCAAAGAAGAAGCAATGATGTGCAGGATCTGGGCTTGCTCACACAGAGTGATGCCTTCTGCGGGTGGAGGAGAATTCTGGGCAAGCACTAGGTTGTCCACACTTAGATGAGATCATCTTTTTCCTTGGAGGGTACCCACTGAGGAATTTGAGAGGCAGTCACCTATCATCCTGCATCAATAATGGAATGTTGGCTCCTTTTGAGTAAAAAGGTTCAAGTTTTCCTGATTAACTGGGCAACTCTTATGGGTTGTCTTAGTTAGGATTTCCATTGCAATGAAGAGACACCATGACCAAGGCAACTCTTATAAAGTTTAATTGGGGCTGCTTACAGTTTCAGGGGTTTTCATTATCATCATGATGGGAAGCATGGTAGCTTGCAGGCAGGCATGGGGCTGGAGAAGGAGCTGAGAGTTCTACATCTTGATCTGCAGGCAGCCAGGAGAATGGATTCCACACTGGGTGGAGCTTGAACACAGGAGACCTCAAAGCCCACCCCCACATTGACACACTTCCTCCAACAAGACCACTCCATCAAGGCCACACCTCCTAATAGTGCCACTCCCTATGGCCAAGCTTTCAAACACGTGAGTCTTTGGGGGCCATACCTATTCAAACACCATTGGGCTCTGCAGACATGTGGGAAATGGGAACAAACTTGAGCTTTGAAATTATGCAAAAATAAAAGAGGGATCCTTAGCCCCAGATAACTCCAGGGAGCTGCCAAGTTAGTTTTGCCTTTTAGATGAGAGAATAAAGTGAAATAACTTAATCCTCCACTGTGGATCTGTGTCAGAGAAACTGGTTATAGTTGTGTGTCTGTGGCAGTAACTGGCTACAGCTGTGTGTCCTGTCACAGTTACTGGTTGCAATTCTGTTTGGTTACCAGTGTGTCTGCCATAGTAACTGGTTACAATTGTGTGCCTCTGTTACAGTAACTGGTGACAGTTGTGTGTCTCTGTTACACTAACTGGTGACAGTTGTGTGCCTCTGTCACAGTAACTGGCTACAATTATGTGTCTCTATCACAGCAATTGGCTACAGTTGTGTGTCTCTGCCATAGTAACTGGTGATGGTTGTGTAACTCTGTCATAGTAACTGGTTACAATTGTGTGTCTCTATCACAGCAACTGGCTACAGGTGTGTGTC
>NW_022196904.1:111300724-111306144 GCF_008632895.1 Mastomys coucha
TACAATTGTGTGTCTCTATCACAGCAACTGGCTACAGGTGTGTGTCTCTGTCATAGTAACTGGTTATAGTTATGGACCTCTGTTTCAATAACTGTTTGCAGTTGTGTGTCTCTGTCATAGTAATGATGACAGTTGTGAGTCTGTGTCACAGTAAGCAGGTGAAACCATATGTCCGTCGCAGTAACTGGTTATAGTTGTGGGTCTCTGTTACAATACCAACCTGGCACTATCCCAATTCCAGAAATAAAAATGATTTCTAGGACTGGAGAGACCGCTCAGCAGTTCAGAGCCATTGCTGTGCTTCTGGGGGACACAGTGCTTCATGAGTGCCCATGTCAGGTGACTCACCATGACCTCTAATTCCAACTCCAGGGGATCCAACCTCTCTTTTGATCTTTGTAGGCACTTGTACTCATGTATATGCACAACCCCCCACACTAACATTTTATTTTTTATTTTATTTTTGTGTGTTTTTGAGAGAGAGTTTCTCTGTGTCACCTTGGCTGTCTTGGAACTCATGGTGTTGATCAAGGCAACCTCAAACTCACAGAGATCCCCTTGCCTTTGCCTCCTGAGAGCTAGAATTAAAGTTGTGTGCCAACACTGCCCGGTTCACATTTTTTTTTTTTAAATTTTAAAACATTTTTTTTTGTAACTTCTAAACTTTTATCCTTTTTTTCTCAAACAGAATATTGAAGTTAGTCAGAAAAACCTACATTTTTCCCCTCTGAGCTGGCGATGGAGCCCAGGGCCTCACACTTGTTAGGTAAGTACTCTTACCCTGGGCAACATCCCCAGACCTTCTGAGAGTTTATGCATAATATGCAAATTCACCACATGTCTTCCAAACCTACTTTGAGCCCTGTTAGCCTAACCAACATACGCCACCAGCACATCTCAGCAATGTAAAACAGTCATCCATATCCTTAATGTGTCTGTTTCTCTCAGGCTCCTCAGGGTTGGTGTTCAAGGCCTCGCTACCATAGCTGCAGCTGATAACATCGAGGAGTTTGCCTTTCTCTAGATGCCAAGAAGTTTACTGGCTCTATCTCCTAGCTGAAAACAAAAATCCCGCAGCACGGATGGAAACGTTGTTGCAGTCTCCAGATGGTGTCCCGTGGGGGACTGGCCAGCCGGTTGTTTCTCAGCAGCTTTAAAAAAGTGGCTTCTTACAAAGTTACAAGCAGTGTGAACTCTGAGCAGTGGCAACTGAAGTCAGCCTTTCACTACTAGGCTTCACAGACGACTGTGGCCACTGGCGATGCTTGTGTGGTGAGCATCTTCCACCGGCTCTCAACATTCCTGCATTGTTAGCATTCGTGCCCTGCAGGGTCCCCTCCAGCCTTGTCTCTAGGTTCTTTTTGTTTTTTTTTTAAATTTTAAATTTTTATGTATAAATGTTCTGCTGCATATACATCCACATGCCAGAAGAGGGCACCAGATCCCCTTATAGACAGATGGTTGTGAGCCACCATGTAGTTGTTGGGAATTGAACTCAGGACCTCTGGAAGAACAGCCAGTGCTAACCTCTGAGCCATCTCACCAGCCCATCACTGGGTTCTTTCTGCTGACTATGCATACTCAGAAAGGAGGGCATATTGGTTCTATGTTAGAGCATAAAGCCCAGTGGGGCACCTGCTATGACTCAGACCCTCCTTTCTTATCTTTTTGTGTTTGTGTATATATGTGCATGTGTGATCAGAGTTTATATCAGATGTCTTTCTTGATGACTGTTCACCTTATCTTTTGGAGGCAGGCCCTCTCCCTGAACCTGAGATTCACCGGTGTGACTAGATTATTGGTTGCCCAGTGGGCTCCAGGGAGTCTACTTGGTGGCTACAAGCCACACCTGGCTTTTACATGGTGCTGTGGATCCAAGCGTAGATCCTCTTATGTACAGAGCAAGCGCTTTACTGACTGAGCTGTCTTCCTAGCCACTTAACCTCTTGCTTTGATTGAGCTCTCTGCAGTAACTACTTCGAGAGAGTACATTAGTGAAACACAATCTCCTGCTGGTGTGGTTGGCATCATTTTATTTCTGCTGTTGCACTTGGCTGTGAGCTGCCAGGGTCCCAACTTGAAAGCTACACATCATCCATCATTTGGAAACTCCACAGTGCAGCTCCATATTTCTCCAGCTTTCCTCGCTGCTAAGGTCTTGTGTGTAGCTATCTTGGGGTTTTCTACCCTTTGTACAAACTTTTAGGAGGCATTGTCAGTGGTTGTTTAGTGAGCAGCCTCTAGAATCATGCTATTGGGGTTCAAGATTCAACTCAAGTAATTGTTATTGGCAATGGGACTCTGGGAATTTCTTCTAGTCTCTCCATGCCTCAGTTTAAAGTCTGTGCAATGTGGATAATTATGCTGCTTACCTTATGAATCTGTCATAATTATGAATCTACGTAGATCCCTTTCAGGCCCACAGACCATTTTGGAGCATATGTGCATCTAGAATGAAGAGAGCAAGTTTTGTCTGTCAAGAATGTACAGTAAATGCTCTTGGCTTTGAGGGCTGTGATATTTCTGTTAATACTGTTCAGTTTTACCTTTGTCATGTGAAAGCCACCTTGAATCAAAAGGAAATGAATGTACACAGTGATGTTCCAAGAAAACTTTATTTAACCAAAGCCTGGTGGCACAAGCCTGTAATCTCAGCTAAATGGGAGGTCGAGGCAGGTGGATTGAAAGTTCAAGGCCTGCCTGGGGTATAGAGTGAGTTCAAGGCCACTTAGTAAAACCTGCCTCAGTATACAAATTTGTTTGTTTGTTTGTTTGTTTGTTTGTTTTTAAAAGGGATATAGTTCAGCAGTGAGTGTTAACCCCACACATACAAAGCCCTGGGTCCAATCCCTAATAACCCATACACAAAAACCCAACAATAAAACAAAACCTCTGTTTATTCTGTGACAGGCAATGTTGGCACACTGCCTGCAGGTTGCTGACATCTGGAAGAAAACATCTTTTGCTCCCAGTCTATCAGCCCCACTCAGAGGTCCACAGGTGCCCTCCAGTGGAAGCATCTAATGTAGCCACCATGGTGTAGCTCCACAAATAGAAGCAGATCCACCAGGACAGCGGCAGGCTTGTGTCTGGCAGCATCAATCAACTAACTAGGTCGTGCCATCTTTATGGACAGGCAGTTACCAACTGTATTAAGCTGGATTATGTATTTCCCAGGTCACTCTACTTAAATGCTTATAGTATCTGTGATGGTTATTCTCGGTTGTCTGGAATAAAATACAATTCAGAAGTGGAGGGCACACGGGGCTCCAGATCTTGAGGCAGGAAGATAACATACCTTCGGTCTGTATCTTGAGGCTGGAACACTCGGCTTTTGATCTGGATTCTGAGATGGGATGACACACTCTTTGGATCTGGATGGACACTGGTGGTTTGAATATGCTTGGCGCACAGAAAGTGGCACTAGAGGTGTGGCCTGGTTGGAGGAAGTGTGTCACTGTGTAGGTGGGATTTCAGGTCTCCTAGTACTCAAGCTCTGCCCAGTGCTGAAGAGACCCTCCCCCTGGCTGCCTGTGGCACACACTCTCCTGCTGCTGCCTTTGGAAGAAGATGTGGAACTCTCTTCTCCTTCAGCACCATGTCTGCCTGCATGCTCTCATGCTTCCTGCCATAATAATAATAGACCGAACTCTGAAACTGTAAGCCAGTTCCAATTAAATGTTTGTTTTTATAAGAGTTGTCTTGGTCATGGTGTCTCTTCACAGCAATAAAATCCAAACAAAGACAGACACAACCCTTAGATTCAGATGTTGAAGCACACCTTTAATTTGGGCCATACCTTCTGCTGGAGGTCTACCTAAGAACAATGGAAGAAGGAAGATGTTCGTTTTTTCCTGGTTCACACTTGACCAGCACATCCATTGGAGCCTACTTCTTCAGGATTCCAGCTTATACAGAAGACCAGCTGAAACACCGAGCCTCTTGGGATTGAGCAACTACTAGATTCTTGGACTTCCCACTCATAGCTGGTCATTGTTGGGTTTGTTGGATTCCTGTAAGTCTTTCCAATAAGATATATGTATATATATGTGTGTATATATATGTATACACACACACACACACACACACACACACACACACACACACATATATATATATATGTGAGTTCTGTGACTCTAGAGAACCCTGACTAATACAATAATGACAAGTATGTGGAATGCAAATTAGTAAAACCCTCTGTTTAAGGCCCACTCATCTCTGGGTATCAGTCACAGAGTGCTATGCCAGTGGAGTGCATTTTCAACAAAGTGCCTTCTCCTTATTATTCCTGAGTGCACAGAGTGATAACTCCTTGGGAGGGCATATTACTCCTGTAACACAAAAACATGTCACAGAAGCTTCCTGCTTCCTCTGAAACCTGGAAGCAAGAGCCTCACCCCACCAGGCAGGCCAGTGTCCATCTGTGGACCTTTGGCATGGTCAATCCACACCAGTGTTCCTCTTGAGCTTCAAACCTGAAAATTTTCATGCCTGTCTGATCCTCTGAAACTTTCCTTTTAACCCAATGTTGTACTTGCCCCAAACATCCAGTCTTTCAGGCAGAGATTTGATCTTTGAATTTCTCGTCTGGTGATCTAGCCCAACATGGTGGTCTTGCTGTGTGTCTCGCCTCCCTGCTGCAATCTACTCATCCAGAGTCACCCACTTCAATGACTGGAGTGTGGAAAGCAGGGTTTCCCTCACCTCCTCAGGTGATTTGGTTTGTGTTTCTGTCTTCTCAGAGTCCTAATTTTCCTCAAAAGAATGTCTTAATCTAGAATTTTCTATTGCTCATTCAGCCCTTTAACATCCCACAGTCCCTGGGGGATTCAACATAGGATCCTGGAGGAATGTGTGAGTGAGTAAGGAAGGGAGGGGACCAAACACAGTCACTCCTTGGAGCAGCCCCTGTCTCCAGGGAGACACTTGGTGGTCACTGGTGCATCCTCGGCTTCTGAGCATCCCTTAGAATAATGTCTTGAATCTGGAGAACTAATGAGCAGTTGCAAAGCTCCCTCCATTAATGGTGCAGTGCTGTGTTCCCGGTAACAAAGGCTGATTGGCACCACATTCAAATGCAAAGCTCAGTCTTTGTTTCTTACTCATAACCTTTATTTATTATTATTATTATTATTTTAAAAATTCCTTTTAAAGCAATGCTCTGGGGGCACCGAGAGTCTCAGCTCAGTTGCAACTCCAAAACGGAGATTGAAGTTTTGGTTCTTCAATCCCCTCCCAAGTCTCCATTTTCTCAGAGTCATCAAGAAAACTATGTTCATTTTGAGTTTTCCTTAAATATAAGAGAGACAGTGGTGGGTTCAGACATTAACAAAATAGAAGAGTGTTCTGACTGTGTGCCTGATAAAGCAAGGCTCCTCCACAACAGCCCGGCTGGGGGCTGGGGGCTGGGGGCTGGGGGC
>NW_022196904.1:111306277-111311644 GCF_008632895.1 Mastomys coucha
AGGGGCTGGGGGCTGGGGGCTGGGAGCTGGGGGCTGGGAGCTGGGTCTCCTGCCCAACCCAACTCAACTAGTCTCCTGGTCTTCCTGTCTCCTACTCTCCTTATGAATTAATTTAGATAAGAAATAACTAGGAGGGGCTGGAGAGCTGGCTCAGTCTACAAATGGCTTGGCATTCAAGCACGAATACCAAAGTTCAATTTCTATCACCCATGTTTAAAAAAAAAAAAGAATAAGTCACCTCTGGTGGCTGCAATCCCAGCACTGGGAGCAGGGACAAGGGACATGCTGGCCTGCAGGCCTGGTCTAGGCACTGCTACCCTGGATCTTTCCTCAGGCTCTGACCTGTCTCCCATCCATACAGTTTTGCAGACAGCACTGGTGATAAAATAAAATAAAATAAAATAAGATTAATGAACAGCAGTCAAACAACCCAAGCATTCTCGGAGTTTTGTTTGCTTTTCTTTTTATAACTGAGTTGCATTTATTTAATCTAGTGCAGTCATGTGTGGAGGTCAGAGGACAGTCTGCTCAAGTCGGTTCTATCCTTCTACCATGTGAGTCCCAGATCAAACCAAGCTGGTCAGGCATGGAAGCAAGTGTCTTTCCCTGCTGAACCACTCACAAGCCCCAGCTGCTGTTTTGTTGGTCTTTAAGTGTGGTTTGTCACAGCCAGTCAAATGCAGAGCATGTGTGTGGAGAGCTCACGAGACATCTGTATAGCTCCCCTTCTTTACAAGACTTACGAGCAATCAAGGAAGAGGAGGTAGAAAGACTGTAAGAGCCAGAGGTGAAGGGAGCCTGGGTGAGACAATACTTTCTAGACATGACAGGACAGCTGTACCCAGGAACTCACAGCAACTGTGGTTGTCTGCATAAGGTTGGTACAAGATCAAACCAGTTCTTCCAGCTGGCAACCAAGCATCCAAATATATGAGCCTAGGGAAGCCATCCCCATAGTTCTCTCCTCTCCTCTCCTCTCCTCTCCGCTCCTCTCCTCTCCTTTGCTCCCACTTCCTCTCCCCTCCCTTTCAGTCTCCTCCCCTCCCCTCTCCCTCCCATCTCCTCCTCTCTTTTGCCCTCTCCCCTCTCTCCTTTCTTGCCATTGAGAGCTGAGTTGCTCTGCTCCACCCCAGGCCCCATGCACCCTGACACAATGTACAAACCTCTTTTGTCTCTAGCCAACACAGCCAAATCACCGCAGGCTTTATGCTCCGAGAGACTGGCCCAAAGCGAGGACCTTTCCTCCTTTAAGGTCTATTTTGTTTTCTTTTGTTTCAAGTACCGAGTATCAAACTCTGGTCAAGCATGCACCGCTGAGCTTTATCTCCATCCTTCCTTTTACAGTTTACTTTGAGATAGAAGTTCATCATGTAGCTCAGGCTATCCTTACATTTTCCCCTTTCCTGTCACAACCTTCTAGGTGGCTGGAATTACAAAGCTGCACTACCAGGCTGGTTGGTTAAGTTTGTTTTTGTTTTTGTTTTTAATCAGGTACTTTGCTTCAGCAATGAAAAGCAGGCCAATAGAATGTGCTATGCACCTTCAAACCTTCCAAAGACTCTCAAGACCTTGTCTATAGTGCCTTCCTTTGGCCCTTCCTAGCACAAAGGCTCATGCTGATCCCAGGAGTCAATTGGATAGCAGAAGCTGTGCCAGTTTCCTCACACTTTACATAGGCTTTCTCGAACCTTCTTCTGCCGCCACCTATGCAGCAAAATCCCCCACTGCTACAAATGGAGGCAAGTGATTATTACTGTTGGTGATGGATGAATGGAAGGTGTTTATTTAGCCAGACGTGGTGCCAAGCACAGGACTGGGAATAGTGCCCATGCTCTGCTTAGGTAGTGATCCCACTTGGAGCAAGGCTATAGAATTTGCTTTGTCCTAAGCTGGACTTACAGGCACCTTTCATTTCCTCTCAGCCTTAACTCAGGACATATTTCAGTGACAGATGTGGGCTTGCAAATCTGGAAAGGAACAGCATGGTGTGATTGCTAACCTTTGTTGCCAACCTGACTGCATTTAGAGTCGCCTAGGAGACACATCTCTCGCTGTGCTCATGAGGGTGTTTCCAGAGAAGCGAACTGAGAAAGGAACACCTGCCCTAAATGTGGATAGCCCTTGCTCAGAGACTGAATGAAAAGGCTAACCGCACACATCTTTTTCTGCTTCCTGTGCCCTACCTCCTTACCAACATGTCTTCCTCTACATGACAGATTACAACCCCTCAAACCAGGACCACAAATTAACCCTTCCTTCCTTAAGTTGCTCCTGTTGGACACTTTGTCACAGCAATGGGACAAGTCACTGGTCATTGAATTTGTGCTCCATGAACCCAGAGAGATGAGAACAGAGTTTGGAGGAGAGGGGCAACTGAAAGCTGACCTCAGAGGAAAGGAGAGTGGGGAGCACCAGGAAGTGGCCGGTGCAGGAGGGTAGGGGGCACCAGGAAGTAGCCGGTGCAGGAGGGTAGGGGGCACCAGGAAGTGGCCGGTGCAGGAGGGTAGGGGGCACCAGGGAGTGACCAGTGCTAAAATGCTGCGGAATCTTTTTAAGGTACAGATGGGATCAGTGATTCCCAGAGCTGAAGTTCCCTTGATCTAACAGTTCTATAAATTATGCACATGTGTACCAAGACTCCATTAGTCTAAAGTGCATTTTGAAAAGTAGTTCTGGAAGAATGAGCAGCAAACTAGCAACCGTGATTCTCTTGAGGACACGGGACAGTCCCCACTGAACAGAGAGAGACTTCTGACTCGCTCTGATGTTTTTACATAGAGAATTCCTGCACTTGAAAATGTCGAGTGAAGAAAATAAAATTTAATTGCCAAATGTTAATGGCTGCTGGTAAACTGCCAGTGGAGAAGAGACAGGCGGCTTCTTTCTGGGCATCTCTGGGGGAAGTCGGGGATTCACAGGTGAGGGCTTAGCATGAGCTGGGATAAGGGTCATAGTGTGAGACGGTTTGATCCAACTGCTGGACAAGTCTGTGGTCTTCATTCCGGGGGAGCACACCACTGGGATCAGGTCTTAGGATGCTTAGGAAGCTTCTCCAACAGCAAGTAGTCAAGTAGACATGGGTAAGCCAAAGCAAAGCAAAGCAAAGCAAAGCAAACCCAACCCAACCCAACCAAATCAAACCAAAACAAAACAATGAGAGATATTGGCTAGGGCAGTGGCCTGAAAGTCCAGCATTTAGGAGGTAGAGGCAGGAGGATCAGAAGTTCAAGCCCGTCTCAGTTACACAGCAGGTTTGAGGCCAGTCTGGGCTACATAAGTCCCTGTCTCAATAAAACAAAACAAAACAGGGAATGGAGGGGACATTTTCACTAGCCTTTAAGACCTGGGAGGCATATTTGCTGGCACCTCACTTCAGAGCAGCCTTCCCCAAAGCCACTGGGGAGCAGAGAGGGAACTGCTGCTTCCCACCCCCACCACCATCTATATGGTAAGTGTGTTTGCCAGCTTTCCATTACAGTAACAAAATTCCTGAGTCATCAACTTATGGGGCAGGGGTGGAGGTTGGAGGTGGAAATGGGGTCGTTTTGGCTCATGGTCTCACTCTATGGCCGGTTAGACTATTGCATTTTGGCTGGTGTGGACCATGTTGGTAGGGACACTTGTGGAAACAAAGCTGCTTGCTTTATGACTTTCAGGAAGCTAAAACAACAAAAACAAAAGAAAAATAAAAAGACAAAGAAAAAAAGAAAGAGAACCAACATGTCTTTGAAAGCATGACCCCCAATGATCTACCACCCTTCCAATAGGCCACACCTTTTAAAGTGTCCTTGTCAGTGATAACGTACACCCAGACATCAAGGCTTTAACACTCATGCAGAACAGAGCAGCGAGACCTAACATTTGGGGCAGAAGGCAGACTCCGGGGTAGAGATAATAGTGTGGGGTTAACATAGCCAGACTATGCTCCAGTGTGTCTGACGTGAGAAATCTATGTGACCTCTTAAAATATTGTATGCTTATTTATTTATTTTTATTTTATGTGTGCATGCATGGAGTAGGGTGTACCATAGCACACATGTGGAGGTCAGAGGGCACCTGGCAGGAGTTAATTCTTTCCCACTCTGTGGGTCTCCAGAATTGAACTCAGGTCATTAGGCTTAGCAGCAAATTCCTTTACCCAATCACCCCTCTCTCTCTGGCCCCAAAGTGTGCTGGTTATTGCAACCCCCTAGGTCTGATCATTTGTTTGTTACTCTTTAAAAAGACTTATTTTTGACTGGACTCAGAAGTCTAAGCTCTCAGCGAGTACAGCCTACGGCTCCTGGCAATCTGTTCCTGGTATTTTACTTTGGCTTTCTTTCATATACTTGGCCAAAGATTTAGCATCTTCTGTAGCCTCCTCCTCATTTTTCGTAGTGTGTCATTTCTTCAGGGCAATACCTCAGCATTTGTGTTGCAGGACACACGAAGTGACAGCAGGCTGAATCTTGGGTGATGTGGTCCTGGACTTTATCTTCTGTGTTTAAGGGCTTTCTGACAACATACTGGTGGGCATCATCTTCTTCAGAGACATCAAAAGACTTTCAGATTCTGCTAGCTCTTTTCAGCAGCAATTGCCAAGGCACAATAGTATCTGTCAGTCCAGGAATAGCCACCCCCACCTCTTTTTATAGAATAACCAAGTTGAGAACAGTCAGATTGGCACCCACAATGCATCTTCAGACAGACTTGTGCTTTCTCTCTCCAGCTCTCCTCAGGCTATAACAAGAATGCCCCTGACTCAGCAGCAGGTGCCCTCTGCTGCCAAGCACCTTTCTTGATGGGAAAACCTTGTGTGTAGTTCCCACCACTGATTCGGACCACGTAACCATTCTATCTTCCCCCAGAGCATCATCAGCTACTTCTGTGGCCATGGCTTCTCACAGAAAGCACATAGCTTACATGCATCGTCCACTTTAATGAGTTTCTGAAGTAGGTGGTGAGGAAAGAGATATTCAGCTTCATCTTGACACTGCTGACCTCCTAGGAGGCACCCTGTAAAAGAGGCTGGCATTTCATCATAACAAGCACTGTCTCTCTCTGTCTCTCTCTCTCTCTCTCTCTCTCTCTCTCTCTCTCTCTCTCTCTCTCTCTCTCTCTCTCTCTCTGTCTCTCTCTCTTTTACCGACTCGGGACACAGGGAACACTCTATCTAAATTGTTTATTCAGATCTTTGAGGAGTACATGCTGCTGCTTTTAATCCTTGTCTCTCAAGCATGTCACATGACAGCGTTAATAAAAGAGAGTGTGATTTAATGTCTTCTAAGCAAATCTATTAGTAAATCATTTATTAAATCAAGTCTATTGCTTTGAGTTTCTTTTACATTAACTGAAGAGTGGTACATAGTATTGACTTGCAGTCAAGCT